>NC_139645.1:41185901-41208401 GCF_964638095.1 Poromitra crassiceps | reverse complement strand
TCCCACTCGATTTGGAGGCGGAACACGCCAGGATTGGCCAAAGCCCAATCCAGTCCCCAGAATTGTCAAATAAAATCATCGACATGATACTCTGACCCGCCTCTCAACCTGTCATCTTAGACAAACTATGTTTTCAGTCTGAAACTGACTCATTATGCACGAACAGGTTCAGTTCCACTTTAAAGCCCCCCTCCTGACAGTTTTTCCAGCTGTGTACAATCCTCAGTGTACAGTGGAAACACAAAGCTGCTTGCACCGTAATAAACTATGTCACATGTCTAAGCATTTGCGCCAAAGATCGTCTATTGGTAAGAACCTCTGGCTTAAGGTCTCATTATGCTTTCCGCATCAGCGAGGAACGCGAGTGTCCGCGCGGAAAAGTGACGTCAAATCAGCAGACACGCCCCTCCGCAAGGCTCCGTGCGGACGGTTTTCGAGCGGCCGTGCGCACGCCGAAATTTGTAACTACGCGGACGCGGACGGGCGGACAAAGTGGAGTTTTCAAGACTCGCGCTCAATTCCACCTGCAGAAACCCACACAGAGTATACAAGCTCCACACGTTTCCTCGTCGGATTCCGTGTCTCTCATTTCCGTGCGGCCGGCCAAAGCGTCAAGCATAATCCAGGCTTTATACCTTGTTCCACTGCAACATCAAGGCTGGAGCACTGTTAAGGTGCTCTTATGCTCGAGCAAAGCTCCGTGGGGGTGGGGCCCCGCGAGTCTCCGTGAGTCACCGTGCAGACCTCGCGCTGGGGCAGATGCCATTATACTCAGAAAGTGATCAGCATAATTGTACAATGGTGAAAACAGCCCGTGAAAAGTCGCAATGAAACGCTGTGCAGTACTGAGTGCGCTTTCACTCTCAAACGACCGTACATCAGCACATGAAGGACTCACCAAACTTGTTTTTACTGAAAGCCGTTTTTACTACTCAGCCCTGATAGCCTACTACTCTGTGCTGCTTTTAATCTCTCTCAATAATGCTCTCAACACAACACATTTACTTGGTGAAATGACTAAAAACGAACAGTTGCAAATCTAAGTTTATAGCCTACCACATGGGTCAAGAAATGTGGCGAAAACACAACTCAGTGTTCAGGGCTCAATGGTTTGAATGCGGCCATGTTTGGAGAGAAGCTCGCGCTGTTAGAAAAAAAGTCAGGCACAACGCGAGCGGCCGCTGGAGCTAGCGAATAACCACGCCCAACAAATTTACGTAATTTGACGCGCCCGCCCCTCGCTCCACCCCCGCGCCCTTCACGGCAGGGTGAGCATAATTCAGCCTTTACTGTTCATGGACACTTGTGTTTCTTCCCCAAACTGTTGCAGACAGCCAGCCATCAAGCACATTGTGAGATGAATGAGTGAGAGAAGTCACTTTACATGAACAATGATCATCCTCTTTTCTATCTGTTGTCCACCTTCAGTGTCTTCAGCATATCTATAGAGGGACATTATGAACAAGTATCATGGTCTTTCAGAGGGAAAGCAGGAGAACTTTCTCCAAGCCGATGTGACGAGGGCACATTCAGGACATGTAGCAGACACTCATCAAGCACATGGTGACGTCAACGGCTGAGTGGTTCATTTACATGAACAATGATCCTCCTCTTGTCTGCCTTCAGTATGACTTTAGCATATAGAATCTATATGCTAAAGTCATACTGAAGGCAGACAAGAGGATAATATCTATATTATAGAGGGACATTTGAGAGGGGAAGCAGGACATGTATGGCTGTTTTGCTCATGGGTTTCACACACTTTCTGTAATAAAACATCTAAAGGTAAAATCTTATCAGATGGGGGACGCTGGCACAAAATCTTGTCAAACGGGGGTTTGATTAGTATCAGTTTATGGTTCCTTTAACATCAACAAGTTGGTGAACCACTGGTATGTGTGGTCTGCAAAAACCTTCACATGGAGGGAATTAGACATCTTCATAAATTAGAAACTCTCCACTATAGAGTATATAACTTATTGAATGACTATAGCTCTCAGATCAAAAGTTATTAGTATTTTAATGTTATGTGTCTAAAAGTAAAATGTGAGAAAGGCTTTAAACATTCCACATTTTATTTTCTAGAGTGGCATTCCACCAAAACCATAAAAATCAATACTTCTCCCCTTGTTTTATGAAAATAATTATTCACCGTGATGTACTAAACAGTACTACGGAGATGAAAGTAACCAAATCACTCAAAATACATGAAAAACTGATTTTCAACCGTCTTTTGCTCATTGCCAACAAGGTGCAGCAGCAACATGTTTCTGCAGACCACCACACATGTGATTGACCATGATTAGAATTTAAGAACAAGGAAAGAAAGAATCATCAAAAAATGAAGTTTATTTACAGGAAATAGCCGCCACCTCCCACTTAGAAAATGTCACAACATTTGTAACAAAATGTAACAATGGCTGTTAAGATACATAGAAAGGACTTCCGGTGGCACACGCTACAGCATGGCAGCGTAAAATAGTGCTCTGATATCGGCCTGATAAAATCCCCCAAATTCAAGTGCTCCAGCCCAATAATTCACACCTAGTTCGATGGGAGAATGCAGGGGGGAAAATCTATGACAACGAGGTCAAGGAAAGATAAAGGAAAAAAAAGTAAGAAGGGGAAAAAACAACTCGGGAAAGAAGCCAGCGACACTGACGCTAGCATGGCTACCGCTAGCACAGGGGAAGACGGCGTTCACGAGGACGGGGACGCCAGCATGGTTACCGCTAACACAGGGAAAGAAGGCGTTCACGAGGACGGAGAAAGCATGACAACCACACTCGACTCTATTCGCAAAGTGATGAAAGAAGTAATGACTAAAGAGATGGACGATCTGAAGTCGGAGATGAAAAAAGAACTATCTGAATTTCGAGCCAGCTTTCAACAGGACTTGAAAGCCCAACTTGACGGCCTGACAGCGGAAATCAATCAGAAGATTCAAGTCGCCACCGGCCAAATTGAGGAAACTACCCGGCGCCTGGGAGACGTGGAGAAAAACATGGCAGGGTCAGAGAAGTGGGATATCGGCGTAAAAGACACATTAATCCAGTTACTCGACAACCAGCGAGCATTGCGGGATAAAGTGTCAGACCTGGAGGGCCGTTCCAGGCGCAACAATATCCGCATATACGGGATTCAAGAGGAAGCAGAGGGCACCTCCGTGCCTCGGTTCATAGAGGATCTAATTAAAACAGAACTAGGGGAATCTCTGGGCTTACAACAGGGAAATGAACTCGGAATTGAACGGGCTCATAGAGCTCTTGCCTCTAAACCGCCGACTGGCGTGTCCCCGCGTTCAATCGTGGTTCGATTTCTGCAATTCACGACCAAAGAGAAAATCCTGCATGCTGCTTGGCAGAAACAAATCCACGTACAAAACAAGAGGGTTTACTTCGACCACGACTACGCGGAGGAGGTGCAACGAAAGAGAAAGGAATATATTCCGATTAAGAAAGTCCTCAAAGAGAAGAAGATCCGCTTCCAAACCCCGCTTGCCAAAATGAGAGTACACCTGGTCTCAGGCATCGTTACCTACAATAGCGCCTCGGAGGCGGCGGTGGATTTGGCCCAGCGAGGCCTCCCGGTGAGACCAATCCAGACAACCAGAAGGACGGGGGACATCACGGAGGAGACCCTCTCCAGGCTCCTTCCCTGGGAGAATGTGAGACCGCGCCGAAGTGGGGATAGAGATGACTACCGTGAGGCCATACGAGAGAGGCTTCGCCCATTCCAGAGAGATGGTGAACGAGCCGGTGGGAGCGAGACAGAGAAGACCGGGTGATGCTGGTGAACCATTTACTCCTTATAGCACTAAGAGAAAGCCCTGCCTGTAAGTTGAGCCATGGGAATATATACCGTTGGTATTAATATTTTTTTCCGCTTCGTTTAAGTTGATCCATTAAGACTGAGGTCATCTCAGGATATCCCCGATAGATGAATGAGTGATCATTGGGAAAAGACAATGTAACGATAAAAAAGACCTCCATGTGACTTTTTTATTATTGTATCTGATGGCCGATACGGTCGAGGCAAAATTAGGCTATGTGCCACACTGTCACAAGGCGTGCATGGGTCCGCCTGTTTTCTGTTTACTTTTTCAGTCTGCTGACGAGGGGCCCCACTCAGTGGCTAACCCCCCTCACTGCGAGAGGAGAAGCTGATTCCTCTCATTTGGAAGTCCGGTTTGTTTCGTTTTACAGTTACGGAGGCTTATTTGTGTTTGTTCATGTATTTTTGTTTCTGAGGTCTGAGCAGCGGTTTCTAATGGTACAGAAAGATAACCAAAAAGAGAGAAATGCATTTCCAGTATTATAATACTCTATCCTTAAATGTGAATGGCTTAAATAATCCTATCAAGAGGAGTAAAATGGTTTCTAAATTGAAAAGAGAAAAGATTAGTATAGCTTTCTGGCAAGAAACTCATTTATCAGATCCCGAGCATGAAAAACTAAAAAAAATGGGTTTTCGTAACACCTTCTACTCCTCACACAAGTCAGGAAAGAAAAGGGGAGTCGCAATACTCATACCAAACTCAATTAGTTTTGAATTAATTACCGAAATAAAAGACAAGGAGGGCAGATTTGTCTTAATCAAAGGCAAACTTGAACATAAAGAAATCACTCTATTAAACGTATACGCCCCCCCAGGAAGCACTATAGCCTTCTTTAAGAAGATATTTGATTTAATGGCATCTGAAACATATGGCACCCTTGTCTGTGCAGGTGACTGGAATATTTTATTGAACCCTAGACTAGATACAACCAGTAAAACAAGGAAAATAAATCCTTTGGAAACTAAAGTGAACAGAATGCTGCAAAACTTGGGTCTGGTTGATTTATGGCGCAAATTGAACAGAACTGAATTGGACTATACGTTCTACTCAGCCCGTCATGACATTCACTCAAGAATTGACTACGCTCTTATGTATAGCAATGACCTGCATAGAATTAGGGACTGTAGAATAGGCCAGAGGGACCTCTCCGACCATTCAGGTCTATATCTAGAATTACACTTGGACAGTGCCCCAAAGGAAACTGTGTGGAGATTAAACACAGGTATGCTGAACAGTGAGGCATTTAAAGCTAAAATGACACATGATATGAAGGAATTCCTTCAACACAACGATAATGGAGAGGTCAACTCTGTGATATTGTGGGACACGGCTAAAGCCTTTCTCAGGGGGAAAATTATAGCTCATTCATCCTATCTAAAAAAGCTAAAAGCTGGAAAACTGCTTGATTTGGAAACTAAACTTAAAGATTTGGAACGGCTTCATAGTACTACCAGAGATTCCTCTGCCCTTCCACAAATGAAAAATATTAAAAAAGAAATAGATAAAATACACAGTGAAGAGGTCGAGAAGAAAATGCGATATATGAAACAGAGATATTATGAGGCCGGCCCAAAAGCGACAAAATTATTAGCCTGGAGACTTCGTAAACAACAAGCTGAAAGCACAATTTTTAAAATTCGAGACCCCGTCACAAAAAAATTAACCACCAAATTGGAAAGCATCCAAAAAGCATTTGAAATATATTATAAAACATTATACACCCAACCTGAGAAGGCGAGTGAAGATACAATAGAGGAATTCTTAAACTCATTAGACCTTCCCTCATTGGGAAAGGAAGATAATGATAGACTCACCTCTGAAATCACAAGTGAGGAAATAGATAAAGCAATTTCATCACTCAAATCGGGCAAATCGCCCGGATTAGATGGATATCCACCGGATTTTTACAAATCTATGAGGGAAATAATGCTTCCGCTGCTCACGTCTTGTTTTAATCATGTCATGACGGAAGGGGACCTCCCCCCTTCGTGGAATGAGGCCTTTATTTCTGTGATACCGAAGGAGGGCAAAGACAAATCAGACTGTAAATCATATAGACCCATCAGTGTCCTGAATACAGACTATAAACTGTACGCTTCCATTTTGACTAGGAGAATAGAAAGGGTGATGCCATTCCTGATAGACGAGGACCAAACCGGGTTTATAAGACATAGACAAACCCATGACAACATCCGAAGAGCCATTCATATTATTGACCATATCAACAGAGAGAAAAGTAGTGCGATCCTTCTCAGCTTAGATGCTGAGAAGGCCTTTGATTCCGTAGGCTGGGAATTCTTATATCAAGTTTTGGCCAGATTTGGGTTCTGCGAGGGTTTCATTAAAAGTATAAGGACTTTGTATTCGGCCAAATAGTCAGTGACTAGAAGTCACGACTGGTGAGCACTCTCAAAAGTTCCAAAAAGTTACGGTGCACGGCTCAAAAAATAATAAGAGAGGGGCAAAAAACCAGCACTCAAAATAATTCCTTTGGGTTGTTTTATTTACCTTCAAGCAAGACAATGTACGTTTCGGCGTGGAGCCTTCCTCAGCATTGTGCTGACAGAAGACGGACATGACGTATAAATAGTGTCAAACCGGAAGTACAATCAATTACATTATCAAGTACTAGGAAATATCTCACAACATAAAATACCACTGAATATAATATCAAAAACATCAGAGAATATCAAAAAAGAGATAAAGGTACAATTTTAAACAGTATACTTGTATATAAGTCTGTATATATTACACAGCAGGAATGCAATAATGTTTTGCAGACGAGAAGAATGAGGCTGGATGGCCACACTTGTGTTAAATAAGCACAGATGAAAAGTCAACATATTAGAATAACAAAAATCAGTAAGAAAATATTAAAATAGAATTAGAAAAATACATAATAAAATGCATATAAGTGAATGCATCGGATAGAGATACTGCAGGTCCACACATGACGCTCCCACACTGCCTTACAGTGCAAGAGCATCATGCGTGAACCCACAGCACATCCACCCGACGCACCCCCTAAAGAAAACAACCTAGCAAAAGTTCTTCGTTCAAGCCCTTGGGGTGTTCTGTCTGTAAGGTATGTATCCAAAATGCCTCTCTTTGTAACAAGGCCTTGTCTCTGTCACCCCCCCTCTTCAGTGGACTGACCTGTTCTATACCCTGGAACCTGAGGGAACACACGTCGTGACCAAACTCATTAAAATGCCTGGCGACAGAGGATTTTATATCTCTGTTTCTAATGCTACTCTTGTGTTCTGAAATGCGAGTTTTCAACTCTCTGATAGTTTTTCCAATATATACTAGCCCACATGGACACTTCAATAGATACACAACAAATTTAGTTTTACACGAGATCCTACTCTTAATCGAGTACTTTCTTCCAGAGTGAGGATGGAAAAATGTCTCTCCTCTGATCATAGCATTGCATTGAATACAGTTAAAGCAAGGAAAATTACCATTCTGTACATCAGACAAAAAATGGGAGGGGCCAGGGGGGCGTGTGTAGCAGTCAGCTCTAACGATCATATCTCGTACATTTCTTGCCCGTTTTTGAGCAAACAAGGGAGGCTCGCCAAATAAATGGCCCACTTGGGGGTCACTTTGTAAGATATTCCAGTGACTTAAAACACATTTTTTTATTTCCTGAGAAGCAGGTGAAAAAGTAGCAGCACACACTATTCTAGACCCTCGGGCAGGGGTGGACTTCGGGACCAACAGGTCCTCACGTTTCAACCCCCTAACTCTCTGTAGGCTGTTCTCAAGGATTGTGTTGTTAAAACCTTTTACCCTGAACCTTGTACATAGTTCAGCAGCCTGCTCTTCAAACATATGATCAGAACTGCAAATCCTCCTAATCCTCAAAAGTTGACTGTATGGCAAACCTCTTTTGAGGCTGGGGGGATGATAGCTAGAGTAGTCCAAGAAACTATTCCTGTCTGTCTGTTTTCTATACACCTTTGTCAGTAGTTGTTCAGATTTGTTTACAGAAACATCAAGGAAGGAGACAGTGTCTTCACTGTATTCTAGAGAGAATTTAATAGATGGTAGTCTGGAATTAATATAAATATTGAACTCCTCTAGTTGAGAGTGTGTCCCAGAAAACAGAAAAAATACATCATCAATATATCTGAACCAACACTTCAAAAAAATGGAGAAGGGGTTATTATTATATACAAAGTCTTCTTCAAACTTTCCCATAAAGAGGTTCGCATAATTAGGGGAACATGGACTACCCATAGAAACTCCCTGGCATTGAAGATAGTAAGAATTCTCAAATTTAAAATAATTGCTATTAAGGATCAATCTTGACAAATCAACCAAAAAGTCAGTCGGGGGCTGAAGCGTCGATCTTCTATTCAAAAAATGTGTTAGAGCTTGTAAGCCCTCCACATGAGGAACATTAGTGTATAGACTGTTGACATCCATGGTACATAAGAATACATTCTCATCAGTGAGCTGTACAGCACCTAACCTATTCAAAAAGTCAGTGGTGTCTTTCAAGTAAGAAGGAAGATCAGATACCAACACTTTAATGTGTCTGTCAAGATATTGAGAAATAGGCTCAGTAAGAGATTGTGTGCCAGCCACAATAGGCCTACCAGGCACTGGCTCAACACAGCTCTTATGGATTTTAGGTAAAGTATAGAACACAGGTCGCACAGGGTGCTTCTGTAACAAGAATTTGAATTCATTTTGGCTGATAAGAGAATTAGCAAGGGCTGTACTAAGAAAATGCTCAACATTCTGAAAAAATTTAAGTGTGGGGTCACCCATTAGGGGAGTATAAAAATCTGTATTACCAAGTTGTCTCAAGATCTCTGTTGTATACGCTTCTTTAGTCTGGATGACAACAGCGCCCCCTTTGTCGGCATGTTTTATAACAATAGTCGAATCAGTAGAAAGTGCACGTAATGCTTTCTTTTCTTGCAACTCTATATTAGAATAGAGTCTCATTTTATTTTTGTACAAGTGTACCTTTGTAGCTACATCCTCTTCAACCAGTCGGCAAAAGGTGGCCACGGAGGGGTTCAGGGCAGGCGGAACAAAAGTACTTTTAGCCCTCAGGCCTGGTTCAGACGTGGAAATAGGAACAGTCTGTGAAGGATTCAAAAAAGGACGTGAGTGGGGGGCTCCCTTATCAAAGAAAGCACGCAGTTTAATGTTTCTCAAAAATTTAAACATTTCAATCCTAGTTCTGAAAGAATCAGCTTTAGCAGAGGGAATAAAGGATAAACCTTTTGAGAGGATGGATGCTTCTTGTGGAGACAGGGACCTGCTGGATAGGTTGATCACGTTTTCGCCCTCTGCCGCCGATTCCCTCTCCCTCTGCCGGTGCTGGCGGTGTCGCTTGCCTCCTCTTCGGGTTGGGCGGCGTTTGAGGCCCAAATTCTGGTCTGGTACCTGCGTTGTGGGGGTACGCCTAAAAAAGGCTCCCGTCTGGAGCCCCTCATTGGCCCGTCGCTCCCCGAATCCTCCGTGGACAGCCCGTTGTAAGCTGTGTGTTCTTCTCGTCTGCGTCGGTATCTCTGATAAGATCCTGAGCCGTCTGATGACAACCAGGAATAGACACGTTTGTTCTTATAGTCAAGGGTGTCTCTGCGATATTTGTTAAGCTTCACTTCCATGACCTGCTTCTCATATGTGTCTTTCAAAGTCATACATGTTGTTTCAATCTCTTTGAGCTGTTGCACGTCGATCTTGTTGGTCATCTCTTTCTTCAGATCCATGATGATCTTTGTATTCGGCCCCCACGGCTAGGATAAAAATTAATGGCAGCTTGTCAAATCGTATAGTCCTGCAGAGATCTTGTCGGCAGGGCTGCCCCGCTAGCCCCGCCCTCTTCAATTTCTTTATTGAAGCGTTGGCTCAAACCATCAGACAGGAGGAGGGTTTGGAGGGTATAATAATAAAGGGGGTGGAACACAAGATCTGTCTATATGCGGACGACGTATTGGTGACGATAAAAAATCCAAGTTCAGGAGTGCCGTTGTTGATGGAGATTTTAAAAAGATACGGGAGCTACTCTGGTTACACACTTAATGTTAATAAGACACAAGCCTTGATATTTAACTATACCCCTGATCAGGAACTGGTGAATAGGTATAATTTTAGCTGGCATCTACCACATGTCCAATACCTGGGTGTCTATTTACCAAAAGATATGTCTTCCCTGTATGCTATAAATTATGATCGGATCAACAAAAAAATATTTGATGATATGAACAGGTGGGCCGTGCTTCCCCTCGATATAGGCAGCAGAATACGATCAGTCAAGATGACTATTCTCCCAAAACTATTATATTTATTTACAGCCCTGCCAGTTGAGGTCCCCCTCTGTCAATTCAGGGAATGGGATAAACATATTTCTAGATTTATATGGGACAAAAAGAGACCCAGAATAAAATATTCAACATTACAGTTGCCGAAAGAGGGGGGGGGCATGGCCCTACCGTGCTTAAGAGATTATTACCTGTCTGCTCAGGTCAGACCACTAGTATTATGGTGCAACCAAAAATATGAAGCAAAGTGGAAAAGCCTTGAATTCTCCCTATCAGAAATACCAATTCAATCAATCCTGGGTTGTCCTGACAGGATGAAGGAAACATCTGGATTAAATAACCAATGTGTTGATTTTTCCATCAAGATATGGATGGAGGTGGTCAGGCGATTCCAGCTCCAGAGAGAGATAAGAGTGCTGGCCTGGCCAGCTTACAACTCACACTTCCTACCGGCGGTAAACGATCATGGATACAGACAGTGGTCTAAATGTGGCATTACAGCCCTCTGTAGAATTATGTCAAATGGGGAAATGGATAGCTTTGAGAACCTAAGCCGATCTTTCGAACTTAACAAACAGGACTTTTATAGATACTTACAGATTCGTCATTATTTTCTGAAGGAGGTTAGAGGGTCCGAACCTGTAATTCTCTCAAGATTGATCCACACTTTTATAGAAGCTTATAATGGGGATGACACAAGAAGAATTGTTGGAAAACTGTATAGCGCCATTACATCAATGAATAAAAACTCAACAGATTATGTAAGACAGCGCTGGGAAAAGGATTTGGGTGTGGAAGTATCGGAGGAGGTGTGGCTTCAGGCTTGGGGGGCTCATTGCTCTGTCACTAACTCACTGACCTGGAGAGACTTTGGCTGGAAGAGCCTGATTCGCTTTTTCATAACACCAAAACAAAAATCTAAATTCACTGGATCTCAGCTTCATTGCTGGCGGGAGTGTGGGTCAACTCAGGCGGGCCATGCTCATATATTTTGGCTCTGCCCAAATATCCAACCCTTTTGGGAAGACATGAGAGTTCTGATTTCTAAAATAATGGGTTTTGATTTTGAGATGTCCTTTTTCACACTGTACTTTGGAATCATGCCTGATGGTTTATGTAAAAGTGACACCTATCTCCTGAAAATATTATTGGTTGCATGTAAAAAAGCTATCACCAGGTGTTGGCTCCAGAGAAGCCCTCCTACTGCTGGACTCTTCATAGGAATCGTCAACCATATACATCTTATGGAAAAGATGACATTCACTCTCCGCCTCCAAAAAGACAAGGGTGAAAACCTCTGGATAAAGTGGGACTGCTACCTGCAGGAATCTGAGACTGGCTAGGGTTCTTTATTTTTTATTTGTATTATTTAATTGTATCTCTCTCTGTGTCCCCTCGCTTCCATCCAGCATTCTCTCCTCTCTCTGCCATTCTTGAAATAACAAAGTTACTAACATATGAAGATCTGCACCTGGAATACCTCTCTCAAAAAGACCTCCTGTTCGCTGCCTCTTTTTGTATTTGTATTTGTATTATTGTTTTTGTTTCTATTTGTGTATACCTGTCTGTCTGTCTTTGTCTTTTTTGAAAATTGATAAAATAAAGAGTTAAAAAAAAAAAAAAAAAGATACATAGAAAGAAAGCCAACGTCTTGAAGAATGTCACGCTGTAAAAAAAAGTAAAATATGAAAAACTAATGTATCAATATGATATACAATATTTACATACTCAAGCAGGGAAAAAAAATCTCAAGTAATATCTTAGCATCACATTGAATGTAAAGCTTGTTTTTCGGGTGCCTCCTATCCACTTCTGCACAATTATAATGGAAGGTGTTTGCACATCACACACCTAGTCATTTTCACACACACATCCAACTTGCTTATTATAGCAAG
This sequence comes from Poromitra crassiceps, assembly GCF_964638095.1. NCBI lineage: Eukaryota > Metazoa > Chordata > Actinopteri > Beryciformes > Melamphaidae > Poromitra > Poromitra crassiceps. The sequence continues at coordinate 41,196,381 of NC_139645.1, read as the reverse complement.
TGCATTATAGCAGCTATGCCTTAAAACATGGGTCAAGACATCTGGACAACACATCTCACTGGCTTCCCCCTCATGTTTGTTGTTGTCTGGTCTGACATCTGACGTGTGTAAACAGCCTACATGTTCGTTGTTGTCTGGTCTGACATCTGACGTGTGTAAACAGCCTACATGTTCGTTGTTGTCTGGTCTGACATCTGACGTGTGTAAACAGCCTACATGTTTGTTGTTGTCTGGTCTGACATCTGACGTGTGTAAACAGCCTACATGTTTGTTGTTGTCTGGTCTGACATCTGACGTGTGTAAACAGCCTACATGTTTGTTGTTGTCTGGTCTGACATCTGACGTGTGTAAACAGCTACAAAATGGACATAATAGCATCCCGGATAGCTTCATGAGACGGTTCATGTTCACCATAGTAAGCAACACTGTGAGGAGCAGGGAGGTCTGGATGCTCAGTGTTCCACTCTGGTAAGAAGTGCTCCTTATGGATCTCACAGATGTTGTGTAGAATACAACAGGCGACCACAACATCCGACACAAAGGAGGTAGAAATGTCATTTCGTTTGGCCAGGCACCTCCAGCGACCTTTGAGACGTCCGAATGCACTTTCTACCACCGTCATCGCCGAGCCCAGCTTGAAGTTGAAGGCTTTCTGCTGCTCAGCGAGTAGGTGGTCGCGTGTGAAGCCCGTCATCAGCCACTTCCTGATGGGGTACGCTGTGTCTCCGATTAGATGCACAGGGACTTCCACTCCGTTAACAGTGATGGATTTCTGTGGAGAGAGCAACGCAGATGTATAAGTACGTGTAGCAGTAAACACACAGTTAGTTTTGTCAGAAAGGTGTCAGGTGTGTCAGCTCTGTTAAATACGTGTAGCAGTACACACACAGTTAGTTTTCTCAGAAAGGTGTCAGGTGTGTCAGCTCTGTTAAATACGTGTAGCAGTAAACACACAGTTAGTTTTGTCAGAAAGGTGTCAGGTGTGTCAGCTCTGTTAAATACGTGTAGCAGTAAACACACAATTAGTTTTGTCAGAAAGGTGTCAGGTGTGTCAGCTCTGTTAAATACGTGTAGCAGTACACACAGTTAGTTTTGTCAGAAAGGTGTCAGGTGTGTCAGCTCTGTTAAATACGTGTAGCAGTAAACACACAGTTAGTTTTGTCAGAAAGGTGTCAGGTGTGTCAGCTCTGTTAAATACGTGTAGCAGTAAACACACAATTAGTTTTGTCAGAAAGGTGTCAGGTGTGTCAGCTCTGTTAAATACGTGTAGCAGTACACACACAGTTAGTTTTCTCAGAAAGGTGTCAGGTGTGTCAGCTCTGTTAAATACGTGTAGCAGTACACACACAGTTAGTTTTGTCAGAAAGGTGTCAGGTGTGTCAGCTATGTTAAATACGTGTAGCAGTAAACACAGTTAGTTTTGTCAGAAAGGTGTAAGGTGTGTCAGCTCTGTTAAATACGTGTAGCAGTAAACACACAGTTAGTTTTGTCAGAAAGGTGTCAGGTGTGTCAGCTCTGTTAAATACGTGTAGCAGTACACACAGTTAGTTTTCTCAGAAAGGTGTCAGGTGTGTCAGCTCTGTTAAATACGTGTAGCAGTACACACACAGTTAGTTTTCTCAGAAAGGTGTCAGGTGTGTCAGCTCTGTTAAATACATGTAGCAGTACACACACAGTTACTTTTGTCAGAAAGGTGTCAGGTGTGTCAGCTCTGTTAAATACGTGTAGCAGTAGTAAACACACAGTTAGTTTTCTCAGAAAGGTGTCAGGTGTGTCAGCTCTGTTAAATACGTGTAGCAGTACACACAGTTAGTTTTCTCAGAAAGGTGTCAGGTGTGTCAGCTCTGTTAAATACGTGTAGCAGTAAACACACAGTTAGTTTTCTCAGAAAGGTGTCAGGTGTGTCAGCTCTGTTAAATACATGTAGCAGTACACACACAGTTAGTTTTGTCAGAAAGGTGTAAGGTGTGTCAGCTCTGTTAAATACGTGTAGCAGTAAACACACAGTTAGTTTTCTCAGAAAGGTGTCAGGTGTGTCAGCTCTGTTAAATACATGTAGCAGTACACACACAGTTAGTTTTGTCAGAAAGGTGTAAGGTGTGTCAGCTCTGTTAAAGACGTGTAGCAGTACACACACAGTTAGTTTTGTCAGAAAGGTGTCAGGTGTGTCAGCTCTGTTAAATACGTGTAGCAGTACACACACAGTTAGTTTTCTCAGAAAGGTGTCAGGTGTGTCAGCTCTGTTAAATACGTGTAGCAGTAAACACACAGTTAGTTTTCTCAGAAAGGTGTCAGGTGTGTCAGCTCTGTTAAATACATGTAGCAGTACACACACAGTTAGTTTTGTCAGAAAGGTGTAAGGTGTGTCAGCTCTGTTAAATACGTGTAGCAGTACACACACAGTTTTCTCAGAAAGGTGTCAGGTGTGTCAGCTCTGTTAAAGACGTGTAGCAGTAAACACACAGTTAGTTTTGTCAGAAAGGTGTCAGGTGTAGAGGTCGACCGATATTGCTTTTTCAATGGCCGATGCCGATGCCGATCTTTAGAGAGCAGGGCGGCCGATGGCCGATATATAATGCCGATTATTATTATTTTTTTCATTCGATAAAATACGATTAAAATAAACTCCTCAAAAAAAGTTTGGAAACGTTAATTTGCTCGATTATTTCTCCCCTTTAATAATACCAATTGGTATTGTATTTTATAGAGTTGGAAGCCTGATTAGTCACCTTTACAACGGGGTACAACTTGTAAGGATTGTGCATTTGTGGAATGAGAAACACACAGCTAAACGTGTGGGTAGCGCCCCCAAAAAATGTGCAATATTCTTCTGTTGGTATTTTTTTTTTAAGAAATCTAGTAGCCTAGATTTCCATTATCCATTCATGCACATTGAAAATCGAATATAACATTATACTGTAGGCCTACATCTAATATAAGATGTTATCTTAGCCAGTACAGTAACATGTTTTTGATTATTCTTTTTATTAAATAGAAAAATACATTGGGTTATGCGGTATAGATTTCAGTAGTGACTGGTAGGCTATAGCGAGAGAGCAGTATGTCAGAGAACTCATTCATGCACTGTTCTATACATTAACAATAATAATAATAATAATAATGTAACTGTTTAGATTTGCTGTCATTTGATGGGAGAAGTGTGTTTGCAGAAGATGGTGGTGACTGAGGAAACGTAACGTTACAGTAGGCTCATGGGTGCATGAGAAGACTCACATTCAGTGGCGGACTGCATAATCGGGCACATCGGGCAAATGCCCGGTGGCCTGGCCTGGCCTGGCCTGCCAAAAAAAAAAAAAAAAAAAAAAAAAAAAATTTGCAGGCCGATGCCGATTAATTAAAAATGCCAATAATCGGCCCCAATTAATCGGCCGGCCGATTAATCGGTCGACCTCTAGTCAGGTGTGTCAGCTCTGTTAAATACGTGTAGCAGTACACACATAGTTAGTTTTGTCAGAAAGGTGTCAGGTGTGTCAGCTCTGTTAAATACATGTAGCAGTAAACACACAGTTAGTTTTGTCAGAAAGGTGTCAGGTGTGTCAGCTCTGTTAAAGACGTGTAGCAGTAAACACACAGTTAGTTTTGTCAGAAAGGTGTCAGCTCTGTTAAATACGTGTAGCAGTACACACATAGTTAGTTTTGTCAGAAAGGTGTGAGGTGTGTCAGCTCTGTTAAATACGTGTAGCAGTAAACACACAGTTAGTTTTGTCAGAAAGGTGTCAGGTGTGTCAGCTCTGTTAAATACGTGTAGCAGTACACACATAGTTAGTTTTGTCAGAAAGGTGTGAGGTGTGTCAGCTCTGTTAAATACGTGTAGCAGTAAACACACAGTTAGTTTTGTCAGAAAGGTGTCAGGTGTGTCAGCTCTGTTAAATACGTGTAGCAGTACACACACAGTTTTGTCAGAAAGTTTGTCAGAAAGGTGTAAGGTGTGTCAGCTCTGTACAGATATATGCCACAGTATCACTGTGATTTTTACATGTATGTGTTTTATCATACCCTGTATGATTATTACATGTGAAAAGTGACGTTGTCTTAGTCTTAAGAAGTAAAGCATTATTTGGAGCATAAGTGTGTAGAGAGAGAGAGAGAGAGAGAGAGAGAGAATAATTCAACAAATGACTGCAGGTTGGATTTGAACCCGGGTCAGCTGGGTGAAGGACTAAGCATTGATGGCACACGTTCTACCAGGTGATGTCCAACATGTGAAATTACATTACGACATTTGGCAGATGCTTTTATCCAAAGCGACTTACAATAACACATTTTTTTCAGCAATAGAGCAATTAACTATGCAACACAATCTATGACAACTACAACTTCGGAAGGAATAGTGGTAAAGTTTAAGTTAGTTTTTTTTTTTTTAGAGAGAGAGAGAAAGAAGTTAGTTTTAAGAATTGAATAAATTGATTGATCTACAGATAATATGACTGTAAAATGAGGTACATATGTATTTACCTCACGTGGGAAGAGGTACCCGTCTTGCTCCTCGGCCTTCCTGTAGATGGGCGAGTTGGAAAACACCTCAGCAGCATGAGAGCGACCAGGCCAACCTACAAACACATGTGTGAAGCTGGAGAGACAAAAAGACAAGACGCGTACAGATCATTCATCACAATCAGAAAGTGGCTTGGTGTAGTTGGTGTACAAGTTATATAAGATACACAGACAACACAATACGTACAAATACATTTACAACTTAATACAAGATATAAACAGAGTATTAAAGTGACAAAGTACAAAGTTAGCAAGGCCAACTTGTTGATTTTTGTTTTAGCACAAATGCCCTGCTCCTTACCAGCATCTGTGGTCAACAACAGCTTGTAGGACAATAGAGTGCCACCCATTCTGATTGTAGTAGGCCGGTGCGTCGACATTGGGGGTGGGGATGGGAATGTGTGTGCCTGCGATGGCACCGGCACACTGTGGGTACCCCTGGCCCCGGCTGGCAAATGCGTCCACCGTCTCCTGAAGACGAGCGCCACTCGGCAGGTCAACAAAGCGCTTATAGAGCAGCGTCTTCAGCGCTCTGGTAACCTGGCGTACCAACACGCACACCGTGGCGACACCGACGCCAAAGATACAACTGATGGAGCGGTATTCACACGGGGTAGCGTACCACCACAACGCCACGGCGAGTCGCAGCCGAGGCTCCAGAGGCTGCCGCCAGTTTGTCGTCCTGCGCGTCAGGTGTGGCCCGACGAGTTCCGAGATGAAGCCGAGGGTGTCCCGCGACATACGGAAGTGACTCCGCCACTCGTCGTCGTTGAAATTGTTGAGGACGTTGGACCAGAACACGGGCCCGTGTGGTCTCTCTCTCCTCCACATGCGTCTCTCCGAGATCAGTCCGCACTGTGCGAGGAGAAGCAAACGTCTCCGCCTGCGGCTCCTGAGCCTGGCGCGCCTCGCCTCCTCGAAGCGCTCCCGGCTCCTCTTCAGGTCCTCCTCAAACCTCGCCTCGATCTGCTCCCACGAATCCGCCATTGTTCCCATCATGTGGAACAGGAGCGTCAGCAACTTCGCTCGCATTTGCAGAACATGAACGGCTACCAAAAGCACAGCAGCCATGTCTGGCGGCGACTCCGGCGCCATGTTGTTGTTGTTGTTGTTTTGGGAAGCGGCGCGTTTGTTACACGTCACACTAGACGTCCACGCTGTTGTCTTTTAACGTCGGTTCATGGCACGCCTCCTTTCCTTCTGGTTTGTTGTGTAAAGAAAGGACAGAGAGCTCCTAATGGCGGACCTTCTTCACACCAGTATCGCGTGTTCTCAGTGCAAAAAGGGCTCCTCTTTCTCTCTGTGTTGGAGAGACCGCATGTTCTCTCTCCTCATGCAGCAGCCTGCTGCATGAATACTGACTGTGTGTGTGTGGGTGTGGGGAGGAGGGGAGTTGGGGAATTTGAGTCATGTGATCAAAGGGGGAGGAGGAGGAAGTGTGAATTGGATCCTTTGAGGGCTGCGATATTTTTTTCCCATGATGAAAAAAAGGCATGACCCGCCCCTCTCTGCCTCTGATTGGCCTAGCGTCAAATGTTCATCCAATCACATTCGCTTAGCTATCCTGCATCTCTTTCTACAGTCTGTGGTGAGACATCAATGGGTGAGACTCAGTGGATCAGACAGACAGCAGTTTTGCTTGCTAGCCTGAATGAAAGACGCCATGTGTGTTTATGTTTTAATATAGTCTGGCCCTGTGGTTTATAACACTGCTGCTACTCTTGGCAGTGCACGTATGTAGCCTATAGGGAAATCTAAAAAAAAAATGAAAGACTCATGAGAATGATCAAGGCTGATATAAGAACAGGGTCACTGCATTACATTGAACTTTAATTCAGCTCATTGTAACACAAGTGACATGTATTTGAATTGAAATATAAATCAGAAGAAACAAGGTGATGACATTTAGAATGAAAAGAAAAAATACACATTCAAGTAGGCTATTGATCTCACACATAACCTTTTGATTCTATGCTGCCATCTGCCATCTCATGCTTGTTGATTTAACGATTGTTTTGCACCTGCTGCTCACTTTATGAACAACTAGTGACTGAATTAAATATATTGGCGAGAGCAGCCGAGTGCAGTCAGCCAATCAGAGGCAGAGAGGGGCGGGTCATGCCTTCGCCTAGCCTTCGCCATCATGGGAAAAAAAATATCGCCCCTGCCGCGCAGCCCACCAGTCCTGAGCGCCTGACGCCATGGCTGCTTTGCATAGATGTCCCATCATGCCTTTCTGCCCCTACCAGGGAAGTTTGGATCTGAACCGGGTCAAACTGGGTGCAGTTCTCTGATCAGAACCAACCTTCCTGCAATGCAGTACTCTGTCTTATATCTTGACTAAAAGCATTAGTGCACTCTTGCAGCCAAAATAAGTATCACAACAAACACTGTTTCCACAAATGAAAATAAATGAACAAGGAACTTAAGATGATCCTGACAAAACTTTTTTCAGATATTCTCAAGTCGGGGCATCCCAGTGTCTCACCTGGTGGAGCGCGTGCCACAGGGGCTTGGTCCTTTGTGTGGCCAACCCGGGTTCAGGTCTGGCCTGTGCTCATTTGCTGCGTGTCGCCCCCTCTCTCTCTCCCCACCTTTCCGGTCTCCCTGCTGTCCTGTCCAATGAAGGCAAAAATGCCCCAAAAAATTATATATATAAAAAAAAAAATGTTCTTAACTCATAAATACAGGAGAGAAAACTATTTAGATCAGAATTAGACATTTAGAAATATTTTCCTCACTTGCGTCACCGGGCTTCCATACAGAAGAAATTGGATGTTTTACAATGAGAACATGTATTTATGTATTGTTAAATAGGTTCATTTTGTGACATGGGAAGTCAGTTAACATTTCACTGTGACTTTAAACATGGACACACCACACACCCTCTCTCTCAGCTCTGGTGTGGTGTGGGAGATGAGGCCCAAGAGTCGCTGGAAGCCGTTCAACCAGAAGAACATCCTCCTGCTGGAGAAGGCCTTCCAGAAGCACCAGGCAGGGGACACTGACCCGGGCTGGGTCCGCCTGGAGAGCAACCTGGAGGTCCGCACACACACGGCTAAAAATTGCTATGCTTTTAAAAGTGTTACATAACGTCTTAACTGCTAATCCTATCCATATGCTTTAATGTCCAGGCTAATGCTGTGTTCAAGACAACTTGGAACTCGGAACTTTCAACTTGGATTTTCCGGTCTATGGCATAGTTGCGTTCATGCCGTTTTTAAATCGGAGTTACAAAAACATACACAGCTAGCTAATTTAATTGGTAAAATAGCAGCTGAATTCAACATATTGCTATAATCAGAGCGAATGTAAACACATATTGCATAATTACACCTCAAATTACATGTAGGTCAACAAACATTTTGATGGCGTCAAATCACAAACCGGAGCTCTGAAATGATACCCGAATTTCCAACCTGTAATTCCGACCTCGACTTACTGTTCAATTCATGTTTTACAGGTCGGAGCTAGTTTTTTCCTGTGTTCCGAGTTGTCTTGAACGGGGTATTACAGTACATTTGTACATGACATCATCGTCTACTCCACCAGTCAACATAATCTTCAATAATATTGGATATCACAATATTCACAGAATTTCGAAAAATATATTTTTTTTACCAGTTTTGCACATTCTGCCCTGCTGCTGACCATTATTTCACTGCTTACCGTTGTTAAGGCGCCTACACATGATCCACGGTAAAACAGCTCTGCTGTTTGGACCTGCTTATCGCTGACCTTTCATGAGCGCAACCAATCACACTACATATGTGACGTAGTGTGTATTTTGGGGGGTGGGACTATATGACCCAAGTGTATATCACTGTGTGTGTGTGTGTGTGTGCGTGCGCGTTACAGGTGAACTTCGGCCGGGTTCCCATGGTGATGCGTGCACCCTTCTCGTGCCCGGTGAGGAGGAACTTCCTGTCTGGCATCCAGGTGGAGTTCAAACAGTCCAAACACCAGAGGAGCCTGAGGGCCCAGCTGCACTGGCTACAGGTACCACGCACGCACACACGCACGCACACACACACACACACACGCACACACACACACACACACACACACACACACACACACACACACACACAGACACACACACACAGACACACACACACACACACACATCATATCATCATCATCGCACCCTCATACACAGTCTGATGTAAGGGGTAACAAGTGTGTGTGTGTGTGTGTGTACGTGTGTGTGTGTGTGTGTGTGTGTGTGTGTGTGTGTACGTGTGTGTGTGTTTCTCAGGTGGACAACCAGCTGCCTGGAGCCATCTTTCCCATCGTGTTCCACCCTGTTCCTCCTCCTAAGTCCATCGCTCTGGACTCAGGTAGACCATGCAGGCACACACACACACACACACACACACACATACACACACACACACACACACGCACACACACACACACACACACACACACACACACACACACACACACACACACACACACACATACACACACACACACACACACACACACACACACATACACACACACATAAGCCGTTTTCCCACATGCGTACCGGAAAATTACCTGTAAGTCAATATCGGACATTTCCCTTCACACCTCTCCTCTCGCATGTCGGAATCTATCAGCGAAATTGCCTGTATGTGGGGGGGGGCGGCACTGCAGAGCGGGTGGGGAGTGACGTGTCGGCAAAACTCCGAATGGTGAAATAAGTTTGCATGTTTATCCGTTCACCTGCGTCGCGTTGAAGCACTTTTTACAGACTGGCTTCGTTTGATGTGTCCGGGCTTGCCTTCGCTGTCGGCAACGTAAGCAAAATACTTCCACAATTCGCTTCGTGCATTTGCTTAGTCCCTGTCGGGCTGTGACTGAAGGAGGAGGACGGACTGTGGCCAGAGAGCGAGCAGAGAGGAGAGGGGAAAATCAGCACACCCACACATGAAGCTGACATAGGCTACTGCTCTTATTATCACAAGATCATTTCGCCAGTTTGCTTTAATGTGCGCGAATGATTAGATTATGCCCGCTGGAACATTAAGCAACGTGTGTACACCTCGCCCATGAAAGTGTCGCGGAAAATGACTGCACCCGTTTCTCACTAGTATCCGCTAAAGCGCATACCGCTCTTCTGACTGGGTCGAAAGTGGTGAAATGTCGGGGATGACGGGGTCGCGCTTATACCGGCACGGCGCCTTTCTCACATGCAGGCATTAGACCACGTTCTGGTCATTTTGCGGTACAAAGCGCATGTGGGAAAAGGGCTATACACACACACACACACACACACACACACACACACTAGCCAACCTTGCCTCGCCTATTAACCTGAACGGTGTTTCTCCTCAGAGCCGAAGCCGTTCATCGACGTCTCCATCATCACCAGGTTCAACGAGCACAGCCAGGTCCTGCAGTTCAAGTGAGTCCAGTCATGTTGTGGTGAAGGTCACATGACCCTTCCTCATGTTTTAGTCCATCTGTAGAGCACCGCAAGTCCTAACAGTCGGATGATCGCACTTCCTGGTTCCCTCGTCGGGAAGTCAATGGGATTTTTGCATGGGGATTTTGGTTAAATGCCTGAAGTAAGGTCTGTGGTTAACAAAGGTTTATGAAATATGATATTTGTGTTGAGCAAGATAATCTTCACAAATAAGGACCACTTTTATGATTTCTGAAGCGTCACGTAATGCTTACGTGTGTGTGTGTGTGTGTGTGTGTGTGTGTGTGTGTATGTGTTTTTGTGTTTTTTGTGTGTGTGCAGGTACTTCATGGCTCTGGTGCAGGAGATGGCAGTGAAGATCGATCAGGGCTTCCTGGGAGCCATCTTGGCTCTGTTCACTCCAGCTGCTGATCCGCAGGCTGACCAGCAGAAGGTGGGTAATAACAGGATTCAACCAGGGAAGAAATTACAAATATAGAATGTGAAATAAGATATAAGATTCTAGATTATTTTAATAGCCGTAGTAAGTAATCTTGTTACAAATTAGGA
>NC_139645.1:41171201-41185701 GCF_964638095.1 Poromitra crassiceps | reverse complement strand
CCTTTCTCACATGCAGGCATTAGACCACGTACCGGTCATTTTGCGGTACAAAGCGCATGTGGGAAAAGGGCTTATGTTGCTGGTTTGATGTCATTTTAAGTTTCAAATTAATTCTTGAATTATTTTTGTTAAATATGCTTGGTAACTAGTAAATAAAAAGCATTTACTGATTGTTTTGCATGGATATGAATACAGGTGTGCGTTGAGATTTTGGCTTGACCATTGGTGTTTAGCCACAAAAAGTTTGAAAACCACTAGACTCAGCCCTCAGTCTTAATCCGTTTCACTCCTGTAATTAATCCTGTCACGCCTTTGGTGGCGCAGCTCACCAAACATCTGGGAGCCGAGACTAGAAAACCACCATCCTCAACGCACGACTCATCAGTCATTCTTCCTTCAGAGTCTCGGATGCGCGGGTCCTATAGGACGAATCAGCGTGACGTCACTTGCCACCCAGAAATGCGGAACCCTGCGGTAGTTAATAGTATGAGTTGTGCCAAACAAACGTTAATATCTCAAAAACTATAGGCCTACATCACATCGCTTATATTTTGACATTCTGAGTGAGAGCAGAAGTAGCTCAAGAGTTTGATGTATAATGTCATGTTAAAGTTGTGTGAACTGTCACAGTGTTTAAAATATAAACATTAACTGGCTAGATTCAGACAATCACGCCTCGCGCCACTTGTGCTCCATAGGGTTCCATTGCTGTTGCCGCTGTTACGCGCAAATCAACACCCCTGTACATGCGTGCCCCCCCCCTGTGTAAATGCATGCATCCACTAGGGGGCGCATGCACTCCACCATTGAATCTGCCTGTCTTGACTTACTTGAAGCAAACTCATTGGCAAACTCGAGTCTGCACATGTCTGCTGCGGGGGCGGGGCTTGGTGGGTAGGCAGTTTTGTCCGACCAGCAAACAAGCTTTGTTAGAATGAATACACCCAGGTGTATCTTGCTAATACGTTGAATTACCAGGAGATTCATGTTGTATTCTTCAACTTGAAATAGATGAAAACATGCACATCCAAGGACCCAGACTTCGGGTAGGTGCTGAGACGAAAAAATATAACAGTGAAACAAATGAAAAAATCGCTCGCACACTAAAATGACTCCTTTTTGATAGCTTTATTGCACCAAGTGCAGTGGTAACGTTTCGAGCCAAACAGCTCTTCGTCAGACAGTATTCTTCAACTTCAATTCTTTTTTATTGTCACTTTTTACTGTGATTGTAATTTTTTTCCTGATGTAATTTCATGTGTTCCATTGTTGTATTGTTTTATCTCTTCTATTTCTGTAAAGCACTTTGAATTGCTTTTGGCATTAAATAAAGTTGCCTTGCCTTGCCTTGCCTTGCCTTGCCTTGCCTTGCCTTCAACATTAAGCTTCTACTAAGGCCTCAGAATCTTTCATAAGCATTCCTTACCCAGACTTGTGCTAGAGTCAAAATGGTTTTTCGTCAATATTCTGTTGTTTTCTATTTGGTCAAGTACTATTTTAAATAAACAAGTTAAATGCAATTATTAGCCTCATTTTGATATGCAGGCAGGCTCCTTCTTTCTTTCTGTGTTCAAAGCAAGTCACAAGGCTGTCTGAAACAAAACAGATAGCCTATAGGTTTTAATCTAGTTAGTGACAGATGCTGAAATGCTATTATTTTCAAGCAAAACACATGTAGGCCTATTCCTTGTTGATCAGTCTACCAACCATTAATACATGTTATTTCAAGAACCTTTGCTTGTTGCATTCTCTCACACATGCAATACATGAAAGAGACAGACATGGTTAGCATGATGATTGTGAGAAACAACCTGCAACAAGGTGTGGTCAATCTAATTGTACCTGTACAGAATAGAAAAAATTGCCTCTTCACATTAAGTGTCTTTCTAAAGGATATTAACACAATAAATGCATGAATCTCCCAATTGAGGAATTTATCATCAGAGAGCTTGTAATCTTGACGTCAAAATGACCACTTACGGTCATATTGTGACCCCAATAAAGAGGAACTAGGAAGACTAGAGCAAGGTGTTTGGTTTTCCCAGTCACCTGGTGGCAGAAATGTGGTACAGCAGGGGACACTTCTGCATGAGGCGTACACATAGACAGTGGAAGAGATGTGAGGTCTTGGGGACAAGCATGTATGGGAGGGCAGAATTGCCCATAGAGAGGAATTAACTAATGCAAAAGACAGCAACAATCATCAAAGCTCTCTGTGGTGCAGTGGTTTAAGAGCTGACTTCTGGCTGCAGAGGCCTTGGGTTCGAATCCCATTGTCTGTTGCATGTCTTTATAACGGTTTGTCTACTTACTTGAAAGGCCATGCATTCTTTAGTCGATTGATTGATTGATTGATTGATTGATTGATTACTAACACCTATTTTTACAGTCCATCCTTTGGCAAGAGATGAAATGTTGGTACTCCAATTAATTCAAAACCTAAATATAGGCTACATTTGGAAACCTTTCCCTTTAAATGGGCTAGTGTGTACAGACGAGACTTGATGAGGTTCCATTCTTTTATAAGCCTCCATGGGAGAAACATTTGTACACATGGTGGTGGAAATGCGGTACTGCAGGGGGGCCTTTTTGTCCAGACACAAGTGGAAGGTGAGGAGAGGTGTTTAGACAGGGGGGACAATCATGTATGGGAGAGCAAGGTTGCACATAAAGAAATAACTAATGCAAAGCAGCGTGAATGCCACAAGAAGTCTCTGTGGTACAGTGGTCTAAGAGTTAGCATTTGGTCCATGCTGCAGACTTGGAGGCCATGGGTTCAAATCCCACCTGTAATCTTTGTTGCTTGTCCTTATTATAACAGAGTATCTCTACCTACTTGTAAGGCCATGAATTATTTAGTTTATTCATTTATTTATTTTACTGACCTGTTTTTACAGTCCATCTTATGGCAATCTAAAGAGACCTAGAGATGAAATGTTATTTATTTATTTATATATTTATTTATTTATGTATGTATGTATGTATCTATTTATTATCTATTTATTTATTTATTTATCTATCTATCTATCTCACCTGTTTTTACAGTTAAACATAAGCCTCCATGGGAGAAACTACACATGGTGGTGGAAATGCGGTACTGCAGGGGGGCCTTTTTGTCCAGACACAAGTGGAAGGTGAGGAGAGGTGTTTAGACAGGGGGGACAATCACGTACGGGAGAGCAAGGTTGCACATAGAAACGATTTAACTAATGCAAAACACACCAACTGCCATTAATGGTCTCTGTGGTGGAGTGGGTTAAGAGCTGACTTCTGGTCCATGTTGCAGATTAGGGAGGCGTGAGTTCAAATCCCAGTTGGAATGTGTTTTGCATGTCCTTATTATAACAGAGTATGTCTACAGCACGTAGCCTATAGCCTACTTGTCAAGTCATGATTTTTTATTTATTTATTTTCTTAATTACAAAGACACGTTTTTACAATCCAACTTTAGACGGTTTTAACTTGACAATTGCCATTCTAAATTGTCCCTAGCTTCCTTCCAGTTGCAGTGTTTGCTAATACAATAACTGACAGGAATTAAGCTAGGTTTCAAACTGTTCCCTAGCAACATCGTTCCGTGAAAACTGTCTATATTTAGTGAGATTTGAAGATCTGAGGTAACGTACTGCCTGCCTGTAAATGTAGCAGTGTTTTTATGTCCAGATGACACCTGGCGGCTAAAATGTGGTACTACGGGGGGCAGGTCTGTCCAATGCGTTTGTTTACATAGGGGGGCGCGCATGTACAGGGGGGTTGATTTGCGCGTAACACCGGCACACTGTGGGTACCCCTGGCCCCGGCTGGCAAATGCGTCCACCGTCTCCTGAAGAACGAGCGCCACTCGGCAGGTCAACAAAGCATTTATAGAGCACCATCTTCAGCACTCTGGTAACCTGGCGTACCAACACGCACACGATGGCGACACCGACGCCAAAAATACAACTGATGGAGCGGTATTCACACGGGGTAGCGTACCACCACAACGCCACGGCGAGTCGCAGCCGAGGCTCCAGAGGCTGCCGCCAGTTTGTCGTCCTGCGCGTCAGGTGTGGCCCGACGAGTTCCGAGATGAAGCCGAAGGTGTCCCGCGACATACGGAAGTGACTGCGCCACTCGTCGTCGTTGAAATTGTTGAGGACGTTGGACCAGAACACGGGCCCGTGTGGTCTCTCTCTCCTCCACATGCGTCTCTCCGAGATCAGTCCGCACTGTGCGAGGAGAAGCAAACGTCTCCGCCTGCGGCTCCTGAGCCTGGCGCGCCTCGCCTCCTCGAAGCGCTCCCGGCTCCTCTTCAGGTCCTCCTCAAACCTCGCCTCGATCTGCTCCCACGAATCCGCCATTGTTCCCATCTTGTGGAAGAGGAGCGTAAGCAACTTCGCTCGCATTTGCAGAACATGAACGGCTACCAAAAGCACAGCAGCCATGTCCGGCGGCGACTCCGGCACCATGTTGTTGTTGTTGTTTTGGGAAGCTGCGCGGCGCGTTTGTTACACGTCACACTAGACGTCCACGCTGTTGTCTTTTTAACGTCGGTTCACGGCAAGCCTCCTTTCCTTCTGGTTTGTTGTGTACAAAAAGGACAGAGCGCTCCTAATGGCGGAGCTTCTTCACACCAGTATCGCGTGTTCTCAGTGCAACAAGGGCTCCTCTTTCTCTCTGTGTTGGAGAGACCGCATGTTCTCTCTCCTCTGCTGCATGAATACTGACTGTGTGTGTGTGAGTGTGTGTGTGTGTGTGTGTGTGGGAGGAGGGGAGTTGGGGAATTTGAGTCATGTGATCAAAGGGGGAGGAGGAGGAAGTGTGAATTGGATCCTTTGAGGGCTGCAATATTTTTTTCCCATGATGAAAAAAAGGCATGACCCGCCCCTCTCTGCCTCTGATTGGCCTAGCGTCAAATGTTCATCCAATCACATTCGCTTAGCTATCCTGCATCTCTTTCTACAGTCTGTTCTGAGACATCAATGGATCAGACAGACAGCAGTTTTGCTTGCTAGCCTGAATGAAAGACGCCATGTGTGTTTATGTTTTAATATAGTCTGGCCCTGTGGTTTATAACACTGCTGCTACTCTTGGCAGTGCACGTATGTAGCCTATAGGGACATCTAAAAAAAAGATGAAAGACTCATGAGAATGATCAAGGTTGATATAAGAACAGGGTCACTGCATTACATTGAACTTTAAAGACTGCAAAAGGAGTGGGCGGCTAGTCACCCTACCCACTAGCGACCTGGAAGCCCCAGGAAGCATCCACCTCGACTACGAAGAAATATAAGAGAAAACAACCCGAGGGCCCTCCGAGAGGCGGGATGGAAGATGGGCCCACCAGGACAGAACAAACGGAAACGACTGGAACGAATAACGACAACGAGAAAATCCTCCGAAAGTGTACTTGCGGATGGGAGAAGGTTACGTCACGCAGGGGGCTACACATCCATCAGGGGAAGATGAAGTGCAGAAGGCAGACAGATCAGCGACCTCGCTCTGCGCAAGCAGGTCAGACGATAGGGACCCAAAGCCGGGATTGCAACCACAGTGCAGCAGGACCCAATGTTGCTGAGACGTCTGATGCAGTAGAAGGAAACCCTGCGATGGAAAGAACACCCAGCAGAAACGAGGACACAACCCCGCCAGAGGTACACCCCCAAAAGCCAATGACAAAGCAGCCAGGAAGGCCCAACAAGATCAAGTGGCCTAAAGCAAGTGACCGAGTAGCGTGGCAGAAGCTTGACTCCGACTTGAGCCAACTATTGGAGCTGGCATTGCGAGGAAGTGTTGAAAACAAGCTCAACATCTTTGGGACCATCATCTTTGAGGAGTGCAGGGAGAAGTTTGGCGAGGTCAGGAGGAACGAGCCCACAGCCCCAAGGAAAGGAAGGAGAGAGAAAGAGATAGAGCAGCTGGTCAGAGCCAGGCGCCAGCTCCGCCGAAACTGGAGGAAAGCTACACCTTATGAGAAAGTCGGCTTGAAGGAACTGTGGGATGAGATCAAACAAAGCCTTGCCAAGCTGCGGAGAGTGGAGAGAATCAGAAGGAGGAGGAAGAAAAGAGAGAAGGAGAGAACCAGCTTCTTTAAAGATCCCTTCAAGCACGCCCGACAGCTACTGGATGAGAAGAGGAGCGGAAAGTTGGACATTACAAAGGAAGAGCTGGAACAACACATCAAGAGTCAGTACAGCGATAACAGACGAACTGCACCACTCGGCTCCCCTGGCCACGTACCACGCCCAGCCCCACCGACCTTGCCGTTTGATACCTCCCCACCTAAGCTGCGAGAAGTGGAGGAGGTCATCAAGAAGGCAAGATCAGCGTCAGCCCCTGGGCCAAACGGGCTTCCATATAAACTCTACAAGAACTGCCCCCAGGTGGTGAAGGTACTGTGGAAGCTCATGAAAACAACTTGGAAGAAGCAGCAAGTTCCGGCAGAATGGCAGCAAGCCATTGGTGTGTTCATTCCCAAAGAGCAGAACTCCCATACCATCAGCCAGTTCAGAAGCATCGCCTTGCTGAATGTGGAGGGAAAGATTTTCTTCTCTATCTTGGCAAGGAGAATGACCAACTTCCTCATGGCGAATGGATACATCGATACAAGCTGCCAGAAGGCTGGAATCCCAGGCTTTCCCGGATGCATTGAGCACTCCTCTATGATTTGGGACCAAATCCAGCGCGCAAAGAGGGAGAAGAGTGACCTGCATGTGGTGTGGTTAGATCTAGCCAACGCATACGGCTCAGTGCCGCACAAGTTGGAAGACTTCGCCTTGGAATTCTTTCATGTCCCGGACTGTATGCAGAACATCATCGCCAGATACTTCAGCAACCTGCACATGTGCTTTGCTCTGGAAGGCTACACGACAGGATGGCAACAGCTGGAATGTGGAATCGCCATGGGATGCGCCATCTCCCCCATCCTATTCGTGATAGCCTTCGAGATAATCCTCAGAGGGGCCAGGCAGGTAGTTGGAGGTATCAAGTTACCATCAGGCGAGAGGCTTCCTCCACTGAGGAGCTACATGGATGACGTAACAAGCATCCTTCGGACGGCCCCGTGTACGACCAGGCTCCTCAAGCGCTTTGATGAGCTGCTTACTTGGGCAAGAATGAAGATCAATGCCGCAAAATCAAGAAGTCTCTCGATAAGGAAAGGTGTGCCACAAGTCAGGACTGTCTTCGTTGCGGGAGGGGAGCCCATTCCACTGTTGGCTGAAAAACCACTGAGAAGCTTGGGGAGGCAGTACACCGCCGAACTGTCTGATAGGCAAATGGGAAAGCTTGCAAAACAACAACTCGCAGAGGGTCTAGCGAGGATCGAGCAAAGCCAACTGCCTGGGAAACACAAGGTGTGGTGCTACCAACACACGCTATACCATCGGGTGATGTGGCCTCTAAAGATCTGTGAAATCCCTACATCAGAGGTTAGCAGGATGGACAGTCTAGCTAACAGCTACATCCGAAAGTGGTTGGGCTTGCCCCGCTGCTTCTCGGACACAGGTCTTTTTGGCCGGAACATGCTAGAGCTCCCCTTCAAACCCATCAGCCTAGGGTACAAGCAAGAGAAGGCACGCCTTGTACTGGAGCTGAAGGAGTCATCTGACCCACTCATAAGGAGTGCAAAAGTCCCCATCCGCACAGGCCGCAAGTGGAAGGCGTAAACCGAAGTAGATCATGCCATCTCTAATCTGCAACATCGGGAGGTGATGGGGTCAGTCCAGACCGGTCGCGCTGGCCTAGGCTGGGGAGCACCACAGCAGTTCTGGTCTAAAGCCACCAAGAAGCAGCAAAAGACCATGGTGGTGGACGAGGTCACCAGGCTGGAGCAGGAGCGTTTCCACGTAAAGGCGATATCCCAGGCCAGCCAAGGAGCCTGGACGCGATGGGACGCAACTGTCAACAGGCGCATCACATGGGCAGACATCTGGAGGACACCACAATCCAGGCTCAGCTTCCTGTTAAGGGCGGCTTATGACACCCTCCCATGCCCACGGAATCTCACTCTGTGGTTTGGAGATGAGAAAAGCTGCCCCCTGTGTGATCACATCAAGGCAAGCCTCCAGCACATTCTATCGGGGTGCAAAGTGGCGCTGACCCAGGGACGCTTCAGGTGGCGCCATGACCAAGTCTTAACCAAACTGGCAGAGGTCCTCGAAAGCTGTAGGATAGCGGCAAACCACACACCAGCAACAGCAAACCCTGCCTTCTTTGTAAAACCTGGCAGCGCCCTCCAACCTCCTGCTCAGAAGAGGAACACCTTGCTCACGCCCGACAAAGAGTGGCAGATGGTGGCAGACCTCAAAAAACAGCTTGTCTTCCCAAGAGAGATCATAACAACGACTCTCCGGCCAGACATCGTCATGTGGTCGACAGCTGAGAAAAGGGTCCTCTTAATTGAGCTTACCATCCAAGATTCAAGATTCAAGATTCAAGATTTTTATTGTCACTCCATGGTACAAGTACCACGTGTGAAATTCTTGTGCAGTGGACTCCGTTTACGACATAGTACAAATAGGCAACAGCATGCCCTCCTCCCCTGGGAGGAGGGCATGACTGCAGCCCACGAAAGGAAACGTCTCAAGTACACCGAGCTGGCAGCGGAGTGCCTAGAGGCTGGCTGGAAAGCCAGGGTTTTCCCTGTGGAGGTAGGGTGCCGAGGTTTCGTCAGCAAAACAACAGTCAAGCTGCTCCATGGTGCCGGAATGACGGGGGCAAAACTGAGGAAAGCTGTGAAGGAGCTAGGAGAGGAGGCAGAGAAGGCGAGCTACTGGCTATGGCTCCGGAGGAAGGATAACGGTTGGGGGCTAACACCCCAGTAAAGGCAGCTGCAGGGGGTGGCGGGGAGACGTCCCCTATACATGCCACTGCCCCCCCGCCGGGAGATGTACTGGCATAGGGGGCGAAACATCAGTGAACGGCGGCCTCCAGCTGACGACCCTGCAGCTGTCCTAATGGCACCGGCGGAGGTGCGACAGGCAGAAATGCCGAAGCAGGAAACAACACCTCACCTGTACAACAATCTAATTCAGCTCATTGTTAACACAAGTGACATGTATTTGAATTGAAATATAAATCAGAAGAAATAAGGTGATGACCTTTTGATTCTATGCTGCCATCTGCCATCTCATGCTTGTTGATTTAATGGTTGTTTTGCACCTGCTGCTCACTTTATGAACAAATGATGCTTAGTGACTGAATGAAATATATTAGGCTCGTTTGAGATGACTTCTGACTCGCAGGCGAGAGCAGCCGAGTGCAGTCAGCCAATCAGAGGCAGAGAGGGGCGGGTCATGCCTTCGCCTAGCCTTCGCCATCATGGGAAAAAAAAGTATTGCTTCCCGCGCAGCCCACCAGTCCTGAGCGCCTGACGCCATGGCTGCTTTGCATAGATGTCCCATCATGCATTTCTGCCCCTACCAGGGAAGTTTGGATCTGAACCGGGTCAAACTGGGTGCAGTTCTCTGATCAGAACCAACCTTCCTGCAATGCAGTAGCCTACTCTGTCTTATATCTGGACTAAAAGCATTAGTGCACTCTTGCGGCCAAAATAAGTATCACAACAAACACTGTTTCCACAAATGAAAATAAATGAACAAGGAACCCTGGCAAAACTTTTTTCAGATATTCTCAAGTCGCGGCATCCCAGTGTCTCACCTGGGGGAGCGCGTGCCACAGTGGCTTGGTCCTTTGTGTGGCCAACCCGGGTTCGGGTTTGGCCTGTGCTCATTTGCCGCGTGTCGCCCCCTTTCTCTCTCCCAACCTTTCCGGTCTCCCTGCTGTCCTGTCCAATGAAGGCAAAATGCCCCAAAAAATTATATTCAAAAAAATAAAATTATGTTCTTAACTCATAAATACAGGAGAGAAAACTATTTAGATCAGAATTAGACACAGAAATTGGAGGTTTTACAATGAGAACATGTATTTATGTATTGTTAAATAGGTTCATTTTGTGACATGGGAAGTCAGTTAACATTTCACTGTGACTTTAAACATGGACACACACACACACCCTCTCTCTCAGCTCTGGTGTGGTGTGGGAGATGAGGCCGAAGAGTCGCTGGAAGCCGTTCAACCAGAAGAACATCCTCCTGCTGGAGAAGGCCTTCCAGAAGCACCAGGCAGGGGACACTGATCCAGGCTGGGTCCGCCTGGAGAGCAACCTGGAGGTCCGCAGCGCACACACGGCTAAAAATTGCTATGGTTCTAAAGTGTTACATAACATCTTAACCGCTAATCCTATCCATATGCTTTAATGTCCAGGCTAATGCTGTGTTCAAGACAACTTGGAACTCGGAACTTTCAACTTGGATTTTCCGGTCTACGGCATAGTTGCGTTCATGCCGTTTTTAACTCGGAGTTACAAAAACATACACAGCTAGCTAATTTAATTCGTAAAATAGCAGCTGAATTGAACATATTGCTATAATCAGAGCGAATGTAAACACATATTGCGTAATTACACCTCAAATTACATGTAGGTCAACAAACATTTTGATGACGTCAACTCACAAACTGGAGCTCTGAAATGATACCCGAATTTCCTACATGTAATTCTGCGAGTTGTCTTGAACAGAGTATTACAGTACATTTGTACATGACATCATCTGCTCCACCAATCAACATCATATTCAATAATATTGGATATCACAATATTCCCCAAATTTAAAAAAAATACTTTTTTTTTTAACCAGTTTTGCACAGTCTGCCCTGCTGGTGGCTTACAATTGTTAAGGCGCCTACACATGATCCATGGTAAAACAGCTCTGCGCCTGCTGTCCCATTGTTTTCCTATAGGGGCAGAGCGGCTCAACTAGGCGGCAGCACTACCCTTGGCGACGCGCACAGCTCGATTTTGCCACTTTGCTCTGCGCTCAAAGTTCAAAATCTCTCAACTTGGACCTACTTATAGCTGACCTTTCATGAGCGCAACCAATCAGAGAAGAAGATAGCCACTGTATGTGACGTAGTGTGTATTTTGGGGGTGGGACTATATGACCCAAGTGTATATCACTGTGTGTGTGTGCGTTACAGGTGAACTTTGGCCGGGTTCCCATGGTGATGCGTGCGCCTTTCTCGTGCCCGGTGAGGAGGAACTTCCTGTCTGGCATCCAGGTGGAGTTCAAACAGTCCAAACACCAGAGGAGCCTGAGGGCCCAGCTGCACTGGCTACAGGTACCACACATGCACACGCACACGCACACGCGCGCGCACACACACACACACACACACACACACACACACACACACACACACACACACATCATCATCATTGCCCCCTCATACACAGTCTGGTGTAATGGCTAACAAGTGTGTGTGTGTGTGTGTGTGTGTGTGCGTGTGTGTGTGTGTGTGTGTGTGTGTGTGTGTGTGTGTGTGTGTGTGTGTGTGTGTGTGTGTGGTGCCGTGTCGTGTGTGTTTCTCAGGTGGACAACCAGCTGCCTGGAGCCATCTTTCCCATCGTGTTCCACCCTGTTCCTCCTCCCAAGTCCATCGCTCTGGACTCAGGTAGACCATGCAGGCACACACACACACACACACACACACACACATACACATACACACACATACACACACACACACACACGCACACACACACACACTAGCCTCGCCTCGCCTATGAACCTGAACGGTGTTTCTCCTCAGAGCCGAAGCCGTTCATCGACGTCTCCATCATCACCAGGTTCAACGAGCACAGCCAGGTCCTGCAGTTCAAGTGAGTCCAGTCATGTTGTGGTGAAGGTCACATGACCCTTCCTCATGTTTTAGTCCATCTGTAGAGTACCGCAAGTCCTAAGAGCCGGATGTTAGCACTTCCTGGTTCCCTCGTCGGAAGTCAATGGGATCTTTGCATGGGGATTTTGGTTAAATGCAGAAAATAAGGTCTGTGGTTAACAAAGGTTTATGAAAAACAATATTTGTGTTGAGCAAGATAATCTTCACAAATAAGGACCACTTTTATGATTTCTGAAGCGTCAGGTAATGCTTACAGGTGTGTGTGTGTGTGTGTGTGTGTGTGTGTGTGTGTGTGTGTGTGTGTGTGTGTGTGTGTATGTGTGTGTGTGTGTGTGTGTGTGTGTGTGTGTGTGTGTGTGTGTGTGTGTATGTGTGTGTGTGTGTGTGTGTGTGTATGTGTGTGTGTGTATGCAGGTACTTCATGGCTCTGGTGCAGGAGATGGCGGTGAAGATCGATCAGGGCTTCCTGGGAGCCATCTTGGCTCTGTTCACTCCAGCTGCTGATCCGCAGGCTGACCAGCAGAAGGTGGGTAATAACAGGATTCAACCAGGGAAGAAATGACAAATATAGAATGTGAAATAAGCTATAAGATTCAGGATTATTTTAATAGCCGTAGTAAGTAATCTTGTTACAAATGAGGAATTAGTATTACGAATTCCTCATTTGTAACAAGATTACTTACTACAGTATGCAGCGCAATGATCACAGCAATACAAAACATGGAGCAGACAGAAAGACAAATCATATTATCTTTACAATTTAGTATGTGGGCTCTGATTGTTTGTTTGTTTCAAGTAGGGATGTCACGATACTAGAATTTCTACTTCGATACCGATACCCAGGAAAATATTGATACTCGATACCATTTTCGATACCACGGGAAGGGGGGGTGACAACACATCAAGAGGCATAAAAATAAAGTTAGACAGATGGACAGACAGACACACACTTCTCCATCATCTAGGCCTGATCAAACTTTGAACTTAGACAGCAGATTAGCCCTGCTCTAGCCCTCACAACACGTTTAGCTTGTTGAAGCAACAGATACCCAATGATAGAGAGGGGAAAATCAGTGATTTTTCATTAAAAGAGAGCACTGATGGTATCAAAACTGTTGCAAATGAGTATTGTATCCGATTCAAATTTTCAGTATTGATACTTTTCGATACTATCGATACTTTTGACAACCCTAGTTTCAAGTCAAGCGTCAATTCACCCTCTGTACACTGTGTGTGCGCGCGTGTGTGTGTGTGTGTGTGTGTGTGTGTGTGTGTGTGGGTGTGTGCGCGTGTGTATGTGTGCATGTGTGTGGGTGTGTGTGTGGGTGCAGACTCGGCTGATAGAGCGTGACCTGGAGCTGCTGCAGGCGGAGCTGATGGAGGCGTCGCTCACCGACACGTCAGGAATCAACTTCTTCCAACACTTCCACATCTCCCCCATCAAGGTGCACACACACACACACACACACACACACACACACACACACATACACACACACACATACACGTGCCCACACACACGCATACACATACACACACACACACTCTGGAAACCCAGCCTCAAATATATATATATATATATATATATATATAGCAATATAGCATGAGAGCCAGTGTGTTGTGGCAAATATATCCCGCTGATCAGCTGTTATCCCACGAGGCCGCTTTTATAAAACGGTTTCCAAGTATGATAATATAATAATAATAATAATAATGTAGCGACCCAGAGTTGACATGTCTGTGGGGATTACGACGTTACGTGAAGGCAGCATACGAGACGGTGTTAGTGGCACTTCCTGGCTCGTGGGGAGGGAGAGTCTGAAGATACGAGGAAGCCGACTGGACGTGTATGTAGCCAGGAGCTGTGTGTGTGTAGCTAGGAGCTGTGTGTGTGTAGCCAGGAGCTGTGTGTGTGTAGCTAGGAGCTATGAGGTGAACCGTGAATAAAGCCTGTACCAAGTATTGCCTCTTCTCCTCCTCACTTAACGGTCCCGGGAGCGGGCTGTTACAATACTATAAGTCCGACTGGCATGGCATTCTGATAGAGTCAGTTGAAATACTACTGTAAGGCGGGACCTCTAGCAAGAAGATAGACGTGCGGGTGATTTGATTGGATCGTTCTGGAGACTGAAGTTGACATTGGCCAATCCTGGCGCTTGCTGAGAAGCTGAAAGCTTTCTGCAAAGCCCGACACGCAGCTCGAGCGCAGCGCTGCATTCTCAGCGCTTGCTGAGAAGCTGAGAGCTTTCTGCAAAGCCCGACACCAACTAACGTTACGGGGTTAAATGCGGGGTTAACAGCCTTTTTTTTGCAAAGAAGACATTAGCCCGCGTCTATTCTTGTACAAAACATAATTTTCTGCAAAGTATTAGTAAAGTTATAAGCGAAGATCGATTCACAAGGATCTGACAGCTGTCTCCGCCATTTGTTTTTTCTACATTGTCATTTGAGGTATTCAAAGCCTTTTAGTAAGAGAGTTGCCATGGCAACTCATAACCCATGGCCATGGGTTATTGGAGTGGGTTACGGGATTTATACAATGGCTGTGAACCAATCAGATTGCTTGATTTGAGAGAGCCGTTTTATAAATATATATATATTATAGGATATCACAGCTGACCATGACATTAATTATCCACCCAAATGAGTTTAAAACAACGTTCACAGCTATTATGAAACTGTGCTCAAAAACAGCCAATCTGGCTGCTCAAATGTGGTCACATGACATTCTACCTATATGACTGTAGAACCCTGAACCCTCAGTGTTTATGTCCATAGAGCT
>NC_139645.1:41068701-41166201 GCF_964638095.1 Poromitra crassiceps | reverse complement strand
TGGTTGGAAAGGCGGTTGAGGAGAATGGTGTGAGAGACTGTATCGAAGGCTGCGGAGAGGTCCAGGAGGATGAGAATGGTGATGTGGCCGGAGTCAGCAGCAGTGAGGAGGTCGTTAGTGATTTTAATGAGAGCAGTCTCTGTGCTGTGGTGGATTCTGAAACCAGATTGAAGGGGCTCATAGAGCTCATGGTTGGACATGTACTGGTGGAGTTGGGCGGCAACTGCTCTTTCCAGGATTTTGCTAAGGAAAGGAAGGTTGGAGATCGGGCGGTAGTTGTTGAAGTCGTCGGGGTCCAGAGCTGGTTTTTTGAGGATGGGTGTGACTGAGGCTGTTTTGAAACTGGAGGGAACTGTACCAGATTGAAGAGAGCAGTTGATGATGTCAGTCATGATGGGGCAGAGAGTTGGAAGGGCTGCCTTGACCAGGGCAGAAGGTATGGGGTCGAGAGAGCAGGTGGAGGCCTTGGCCTTGGAGACCAGTTTGGCAACATGAGGGGCGTCAACAGGGGAAAAGGAGGAGAGGCGGCAATGAGGGAGGCATACAGTGGCGGGGGGGGGCATCATGGGGTTGGGATGCAAGTGGTGAAGGGGAAGCCTGGAGTTGCTGGTGGATGGAGTCAACTTTAGCCTGGAAGAAGTCCATGAACTTAGAGCAGAGGTTGGAGGAGGCTGAGGGGTGAGGGGCAGAGAGGGGACTGAGAAGCCGATGAATGGTGGAGAACAGCATCCTGGGGTGGTTTTGCTGGTTTGAAATGAGAGTAGAGTAGTAGTGGGTCTTGGTCCGGGAGAGAGCAGTTTTGTAGGCAGACACATGGTCTTTATAGGCCTCACGGTGGACGGTGAGGCCAGTTTTTTTGGAGAGCCGCTCGAGACGGCGGCAGGCAGCCTTCATGGAGCGAATTTCAGTGGAGAACCAGGGAGCGGGGTGGGTGAAGGAAACACTCCGGGTTATAAGGGGGGCCAGTGAGTCGAGGCAGAGGGAAAGGGAGGCGTTGTAATGGGCAACCAGGCCGTCCACGGAGGAGTCAGGGGGATCAGAGGCCAGGAGGGTGGCAATTGTGTTGGAGAGGGCTGGTGCACTCACTTCCTTGATCTTCCTGAACGTGATGGTACGGTGGTGGCGCTGCCTGGGGAGGGGGAGAGGGACAGTGAAAAGGATGGCAAGGTGGTCGGATATGGCAAGGTCGAGACACTGCAGGTTTGAGGGAGTTGTGCCAGAGGAGCACACCAGGTCCAATGTGTGGCCTTTGGCATGCGTGGGGCCTTGAACATGTTGTTTGAAATTGAAGCAGTCGAGCAGAGATGTGAGTTCAGCGGCGAAAGTGCAGGTGGTGGAGTCCATATGAATATTGAAGTCACCAATCAGGAGTGTGGATGGGGACAGAGGGCAGACAGTGGTGAGGAGCTCGGATAGCTCAGACAAGAATGTGGTAGATGGTTTGGGGGGGCGGTATATGAGGACAACCTGGAGTTGTAAAGACCCAGCCAGGGTGAGGGCAAGACATTCAAATGAGGTGGTAAGTTGAACTGGGAGCTGTTTGATCAGGATGTTGTCTCGATGGATGACAGCCAGCCCACCACCACGGCCCGAGGGGCGGGGCTTCTGGATGTAGGCGTAGCCTGGTGGTGTGGCTTGATTAAGAGAAAGAAAGTCCTGTTGGTTTTGCCATGTCTCAGTTAGGCATGTGATTCTGGCTGTTTATATACCACCTCACACCAGCAGGTACTCCAACATAGGTTTGTTTGATGATTTAACCCAAGTCATTTTTGAACTCGCCATTGATACCAACTATCTCATTATCTGTGGGGATATGAATGCACACACCAATGAAAGAGAAGACTGGACCTTGGATCTGTATGTAGGCCTACCGGATGAAAGAGAAATGGATGAGCTCATTGACACCACATCTCACACTGCCAAATTGCTTGAGCTAGCTCAAATCCCATTGTTGAGAAAGTCAATGGACACATCCAGAGACCTGGGCCATTATGGCACTGCTCTACTGGACTTATGTAAAAATGTGGGTCTTTGCATAGCAAATGGTAGATGTGGGGAGGATAGGTTTGTGGGAAAAACTACCTCAACTGATAACACTGTGATTGACTACATGATCACCTCTCCCCTTCTATTAAGCAGAGTAAAACATTTCTATGTGCACGATTTCGACGGCTTGTTTTCAGATAAACATTGTATTGTTGAAATTGTCCTAAAGGGGAACGGTGTTAACCACAAGGGGGAGGCAGTAGCCCACCACAGGACCTCACAGCAACCTGGCCAAAATGAAAAGTCAGGTATTGGTAAATGGGTGAAGGAGAAAAAGGGTAAATATGTTGAAAATATTGAGGTTGGTAATATAGAAACTTTGTTACACAACTGGGAAGATCTGTCGATAGATGAAATAACTGACAAAATCTGTGAAACATTAATAGACAGTGCAAGAGCCACTTTCCCTAGAAAAGTTCATAAAATGAACAGGGGAGTATATATAAAAAGAACAGTCTGGTTTAATCCTGAATGTAGATTCAAAAGGCAGATGTACCTCAAAGCAAAGAAGAGACACAACAAACTTAAAAATGCTGAAAGCTGGGAAAACCTAAAAATTAGAAGTAAAGAATACAAAAAAGAAATGGCCAGGGCACGGAGAGCGCATAGCAACCGTTTCAATAAGGAACTCAGGGAAATGAAGGATAAAAACCCCAAGCAATACTGGAAATTACTGGCAGATGGAAATAAGGATAGAGGTGTTCAGCCAGTCCAGCTGTCAGATTTCTATGAGCACTTTAAAAGTCTGGCAGATAGTGAATCCCAAATAGACCAGCCAGTGCCATCAGTGGTTATTAGTGTACCTGCCCTAGATACTGATACTTTAAACTCTGATTTCACAGAAGGAGAAATTGCAGAAGGTATCGCTAGTCTCAAAAGCAGCAAGGCTGCTGGTGCAGACCGGGTGTTAAATGAGTATATTAAGAGCACTGCCGGAATCTTTCTACCTGTCCGGTAGAAAGATAGACCGGGCTGGTTAAAATTGAGTGTGCCTCCAGAGAGGTGAAAATTGACATTCTCCGTCAAAAATACAAGCTGAAGAATCTCCCTGGTTACGAAAAAGTTTATATTCGGTCAGCCAAATCTCATACTGACCGGCTGATTGAAATGAACTTTAAGACTTTGCTCAGGGAAATCCCAGCCGGGAGAGACTTTTTCGTCTCGGGGAGTGGCCGTCTCATAAGACGGGAGACTGAGAGAGGCGAGTCGGAGCGGACAGGTGACCGGAGCGGAGCCAGACAGCGCGAGTCGGAGCGGACAGGTGACCGGGGCGGTGACAGCCAGCGTTGGAGGGAGCGCCAGAGCGTTCACCGGGGAGTGGGATCCGGCAGACGTCATCCTGAGAATGAGCCCGAGGCCACCCGCGACAGACGAAATGACTGGGCGCGGTTCCGAGAAGGATCGGGGAATAGCAGCAGGAGGAAGAATGGAGCGGAGGCAGAGTGGCCTCCCTTAAACCGCAATGTTGAGGACGTAGCCTGAAGTTCACCACACTCAGACGGCTCACACGAGAACATTTCCTTTCTACACTGGAATATAAATGGATGGACAAACGCAAATCGCAACCTCTGATCACGTATTTTACAGTCACTGAATGCTGATATTATTTCTTTAAACGAGACTCATCTGCAGGGGGAAAACGTTATTGAGGTGGATGGGTATGTATGGTTTGGTTTAAATAGGGTAACACACATTAGAGCGCCTAGAGGTTCTGGAGGAGTAGGATTACTAGTCAAATCCAGTTTACTCCAGGAATATGAATATGAAATCATTGAAAAAAAATGACGGGATTATAGGTTTATTATTTCAACATAAATTATCAGGTTATAGTTTCATCATTTTCTCCTGCTATCTTCCGCCTGAAAACTCCCCCTGGGGAAGAGATGCCTCAGGTTCTTTTTGTCAATTACTGAGTTTGATTTATCAGTTCTCTGATGTTGACGCTATATATAGCGGTGGGGACTTGAACGCAAGAATCGGGAATATGGAAGACTTTATACCCACTATTGATTTCATTCCCAAGCGTGTAGCTATTGATGACTTTGTTAATAAACACGGAGAAACTCTCCTTGAATTTCTCCGGGATGCCAGAATGTGTGTAATTAACGGTATCCTCTAAATGATAACTTTACTTCAGTGTCCCCAAAGGGCAGAGCTGTGGTCGATTATTTTGTTGTTCCCTTTGATTGTTTGGAAAATTGCTTAGAATTTAAAGTAATGCTTGCCTCTCAAACTGTGGAAGATACAATTCTATTTAATTTGATCGATGAGCACTGTCGCCTTCCGGATCATTCACTACTATGGTTACAATTCAGGACTGGTTATAAAACACCGCAATTCAGTCAAGTTGCTCCTGTTATAAGTAAATCCTCTAAAAAGCGGGTGATCCGCATAGTACCTGAGACTTTTTTCAACTCGGATACGGGAGGTACAGCCTTGTCACAGCTGACTGAAAAAATTCAGATACAAATTAAAAACCAGGAGGAACTGGACACTTGGTATGGTGAGTTCTGTGTTTCAGTGTTATCAGAATTGCACACTAACATTGTTAAACCCACATTCAGGAAATCAAAAGAAAATAACCCCTGTTGGAATAATGAGCTGAGTTTGCTTTGGTCGGATATGTGTAAGGCTGAACGTCTTTTTTTGAAATGTAATGACCATGCTTTGAGAAAGCATCTTAAATTTATTTATAAGCAAAAACAATATAGTTTTGATAAATCACTTAGAATGTATAAACGTAAATATCAGAGAGGTCAGATTTTACAAATTGATCAACTACAAACTCAGAACCCGCAACAGTTTTGGCGTGAGATAAATAACCTGGGGCCTAAGCGACAGAAAAAGATTCCCATGCAGGTGTGGAGTGAAGGGGAATTAACATCAGACCTGGGGAAGGTATTGAAAGTGTGGGAGGAGGCTTTCTCCGGATTATTCTCTAGGAGTCAAGATGTTGCGGGTGTCTCTCCGGTTTTGTCTTTCGGTTTGGAGGGGGGTTACGCCCACCTCAACAGTGTTATTCCTCTAAATTGTGCTGTATGTAGAGAGGAGGTGATGAAAGTCATTCAATCGGCAAAGTTAAAAAAGGCCGTCGGTATAGATGAGCTTTCAAATGAAGTGCTCAAAGACCCTAAGCTGTTTGATTTATTATTTCATCTTTTTCATACTTGTTTTGATCATGGTCTGGTTCCATCTGCCTGGTTTAAATCAATTATAACTCCAATACCAAAATCCCGAAAGGATGACCCCAGGATTCCACTAAATTATCGTGGAATTAGCTTACTAAGCACTGTTTATAAATTATATTCTTCTGTTTTGAATAATAGACTGACGCATTTCTTAGAGCATAACGGATTATTAGAAGAGGAGCAAAACGGCTTCAGAAAAGGAAGAGCCTGCATTGATCACATTTATGTTGTGACCACTGTAGTTAGGACTAGAATGAAGCTTAAAAAACCCACTTTCTGTTGTTTTATTGATTTCCAGAAGGCGTTTGATCTTGTTGACCACATCCTCCTTAAACACAAGCTTCACCAAATCGGGATAAATGGAAAGTTTCACAAAGCGATTACTGCTATTTACGAAGCCCCTTTGGCCTGCATCAGAGTGAATGATTATCTCACAGAGTGGTTTCCAGCGCCCTCTGGTGTCAAACAAGGGGACATTCTTTCTCCAACCTTGTTCGCAGTTTTCATAAACGATTTGGCTAGAGAAGTTAAACAGCTGGGGAAAGGGGTTTCATGTGGCCAGGTACTCTTAAAGTCCCTGGAAACCAGAAATATTTCTTTATTATTTAGCATTTTGAGTTCATCACATCACAGGATCCTATGTTAATAAGCCACCAGCCGAATTTGAACGATGATGAACGTCGCAAAGTATATAAATTTAGGTTTGACAGCCATGGCAAAACTCATGAGATTTCATTATTTTTTAGAGTGTACTTTCTCCCGCGGACTGTGTGGGCGTGTCCAGTCTACAGCAGGGAAATTTCTGTCTCTCGGAGAGCGCGAGAGAGAGGGGGGGAGGGAAACGGAGAAAGAAAGAAAGAGAGATGAGTGTCGGTGTGTGCACTGTGCACACACCGCGTGTGTGTGTGTGTGTGTGTGTGTGTGTGTGTGTGTGTGTGTGTGTGTGTGTGTGTGTGTGTTCGCACGTTGCTCCGCGGCTCTGTCTCTCTCTAGAGAGAGAGAGAGAGAGAGAGAGAGGTGTCGGGTTTCAGGCCATTCTGTGTGTGTGTTCGCGCATTGCTCCGCGGCTCTGTCGAGAGAGAGAGAGAGAGAGAGAGAGAGAGAGAGAGAGAGAGAGAGAGAGAGAGAGAGAGAGAGAGGCCTGAAACCCGACACCTTGTTAATCTCAAGACGGCACACAGAGGAGACGGACAGCGAGGGAGCGCTGTCACTGGGGGCAAAGAACGGACTTGCCATAGGTGGGTGCGGATTGCGCACGTGTACAAAGGTTATATAGAGCTTATGACGTCATAAGCTCCTGCGTTTTAGCACCTCGCGCACTGCTGTCTTCAATGAGGAAGTACTTTTTAGAATCTTGTAGAAAAGTGGCGATTTTAAGGCTTTGGGTTGAAAGTAATGTATAATAATTTCGGAGGCACAAAATTACTAACATAAGACCCTAAATAACATAGTTAGAACGTTTTTGTGGATTTTGGTTTCCAGGTACTTTAAGCATCCTTCTTTATGCAGACGATATTATTTTGCTTTCAGAATGTGAAGAAGATCTGCAAGTGATGTTGAATTGTGTTAACGAGTGGTGTAACAGGTGGAAGATGTGTGTTAACCAAAGGAAGACACAAATAATGCACTTCAGAAAGCCGGGTGTCGCAAGAAGTCAGTTTGTGTTTTCTATTGGTGACACACAGCTTGAATTCACTGACAAATACAAGTACCTTGGTTTATTTTTGGATGACCACTTGTCTTTTTTGCCTGGTGTTTCTATGTTGGCAGACTCTGCAAGCAGGGCTCTAGGAGGTGTTATAGGTAAGACCAAAGTTCTGAGGGACTTGGGCTATCTTACTTATTCAAAACTGTATCACTCCTGTGTATGCCCTGTGTTAGATTATGTTTCTGGTATTTGGGGCGGTAAACGTTTTCTGTTAAGCGAGCGTATCCAGAACCGGGCAATTCGCTTTTTTTTGGGTCTTCATAAATATGCTCCTCTTCCAGCAGTTAGTGGAGAAATGGGGTGGGACCCTTGTGTGGTCAGATGGAAAATCAGTATGGTGAACCTCTGGAACAGATTGCTGGACCTACCATCCAATAGGGTTGCTAGTCAGATTTTCTTCTGGGACTTGTCTGTTGAAGGGGAGTGGGTCTCAGATATGTATGACTTGTTTCAGGAGTGTGGTTTTGGAGAATATTACTCTCAAAGAATGTGTATAAATGTAGAGTCGTTTAAATCTCAGATCCGCGCTAACTGGTTACAATCTTGGACTGAAGAACTATGGCAGAAGCCAAAATTAAGAACTTACTGTTTATTTAAAAATGAATTTAAATGTGAAAAATATGTGATGTTTAATTTACCTAAAAGTAAGAGGTCCTTATGTGCTCAGTTACGATGTGGTATTCTGCCTTTACATATTGAAACAGGCAGATACAGAGGGACGGCGGAGGAGGATAGGATTTGTGAATATTGTGAGTTGATGGAAGTGGAGAATGAATTTCATTTTATTTTGTACTGCCCTTTGTATCATGACTTACAAAATATACTATTTAAAAAAGTTCACTCCCCTGAGTTAAACCTGTTAGATTTTGAAGAAGGTGCCATACTTGAATTTCTTTTTGATAACATCTTTGCTTTTTCCGAATATATCTCTCATGCGTGGGATAGGAGGAAAAAGATGACATATGATAGATAATTCATATATTTTACTTAATACACATTGTAGTTAAATCTGTGTTTTGCTGCTGATGCCGCGTGCTGCTGTGTGTTTGTACGGTTTTGTATTGTTCAAGCACCGTAATAGATATGTATGTATGTATGTTGATGTGTCTGATAATCCCATGTGGGATGGGTCATGTAAATTGTCCTGACACGTAAATAAAATTTTCATTCATTCATTCATTCATTCATTCATTCATTCATTCATTCACCTGTCTATGTGAGGTTGTTTAACCAAATACTGTGCACAGGGATTATCCCTAAAAGCTGGATTGTTGGCCTCATTGTCCCAATCTACAAGGGGAAAGGTGGGAAAGAGGACTGTAATAACTATAGGGGTATTACTCTTTTGAGCTGTTTAGGCAAACTCTTTACTAACGTATTGAATGTTAGGTTACACAAATTTTGTGAAGACAATACCATATTGAATGAAAATCAGGCTGGTTTCCGAAATGGGTATTGTACAACTGACCATATTTTTGTACTTAAACATTTTATAGACCTGTTTATTTTCAAGAAAAAAAGATTGTTTTGTGCTTTTATAGATTATAGTAAAGCTTTTGACTTAGTATGGAGAGATGCACTCTGGTTTAAACTACAAAAAGTTGGCATTTCGGGGAGATTACATAATGTGATCGTGAACATGTATAATCATATTAAGTCCTGTGTCTTCCTTGATGGAGTTAAATCAGATTTTTTCGCCAGCCTGTCTGGAGTGAGACAAGGAGAAAATCTCTCCCCAGTATTATTTGCACTGTTTATAAATGATTTAGAAGAATACCTGGTCCGAAACCAATGTGAGCCAGCTAGGTGTGACGACGAAGTGATTGATAGTTACATTAAATTATTGGTCCTAATGTATGCGGATGATACCATAGTCATGGCTAGTTCAAAAGGAGGTCTGCAAAAAGCCATCGACCAAATGTGTCTTTTTTGTAAGAAATGGAAATTGAAAATTAATAGTGATAAAACAAAGGTCACAATATTTGGCCATTATAAAATTGATGTAAAAAAATATATTTTTCACTGTGAGGGACAGGAACTAGAAGCTGTCCATAGCTTCAAATATCTAGGTGTCGTGTTCAATCACAACGGTTCTTTTAAAAAAGCCATTGAAGATCTCTATAAAAGGGCGTCTAAAGCTATGTATGCCCTAATGTGCAAATGTAGAAAGTTTGACCTGCCAATAGACATTAGACTAGAACTCTTTGACAGACTTGTCACACCGGTCATGTTGTATGCTTGTGAAGTGTGGGGTTCTGATAAAGTAGCTGTTTTGGAAAAGCTACACTTGAAATTCCTTAAGTACACTTTGAAGGTCAAAATGTCAACCTGCTCTAACATGGTCTACGGTGAATTGGGAAGATACCCACTGTACATTGACATTAAAAAAAGAATGATTGGCTACTGGGGGAGCCTCCTAAATGGTAAAGAAACCAAACTTAGTAGGAGTATGTACAATTGTTTATTTAATCTGTCTGTTTCGGGCAAATATATTGCACCATGGATAACATGTGCAACAAACACTACATGATTGCGGTCTCTCCTACATCTGGCTGGAACAGAAGTGTGATAATATCAAATGGCTTAAGACGCTTGTCGAGCAGAGGCTAAAAGACCAGTTTCTTCAGACCTGGCACTGGGAGCTTCAGAGTATGTCTTCATGTGACTTTTATTGTGAAATTAAGGAGGTTTTCAAGTTCGAAAAGTACTTATTTTGTGAAAATGTGAAATCTCGTCAAGCGTTATGTAACCTTAGACTCTCCAACAACAGAATACCAAAGATAATAGGTAGATACAAAGGTCTAGAGAGGAGCAAACGGTTTTGTAATGTGTGTACTGGAGACTTCCTAGGAGACGAATTCCATGTAATTTTTGAATGTAAAAACCAAACTATTGATGAAGCTAGAAAAAAGCTATTGCCTAAATTCTATGTTAACCACCCATCCATGGCCAAATGTATACTTTTATTCCAAACATGCAAGCAAAAGTTACTATATAAACTTGGTGCCTTTTTGATTTCTGCATTACCTCTTTTCAAATAATTGTTTTTGTTTTGTTTTGTTTGTTTCCTCTTAAGTTATAAGCTATATGTATATGTATACATTTGTGTTTACACATTATGTTTTGTATCCCTGCTGTGAACTGTTTACCATGCACAACAATATTGTTTATGTTTCATGTAATGTACTCCACACCACAATTGTGGTCTAGAGTGAAATAAATGATTGATTGATTGATTGATTGATTGATTGATTGAGAAAATCCAATTTCTTTTCGTTGATGGTGTCATGGATGAGTAGTGATTTATTGTTTAAGGAGCGTGTGTTGAGCAGCATGAAGATGGCAGAGTTGTTGACAGAAGGAGATGATGAGAGCAGTGTGGAGGGAGTAGCACAGTCAGCACAGGCCAGGGACCTCAAGTTGGAAGTGGTCACGTGAGGTTTGTTGTGATGACGTAATCCGTGTGTGACAGTGCGCTCGCTGCACCAGAAGGACGGAATAGCATGATCAGAAACAGACGAGTAGATGAGCCTTCGTCGGGAGCCTCTGTGGATATACCCGGGACGGCGTAATAATCCCAGGTATCGGATGGTCGGGATACAGAGGGGTGGAGAGAGGCGGTTGTTGAGTTTGCGAAGCAGGGAGGTGGAGTATTGCAGCATAGTGGAGGCCGGTTATCAGGAAGCTAACGCTGCTAGCCGCTGAGAGGCGGCCACCAACACGGGCTAACCGCACCAGACAGCGGAGGCGATCGGGGTCAACGTTGTGGGGACAGACAGAGCAATCCAGGAATTGTCCGAGTATCATGAGAGAGACGTCCAGGTGGGAGAAAAAGTAGCGCTAATCCAGAGATGTTGAAAAATGCCGGTGGATCGGGGCTAACGGGGACAGGCTAACAGCTGATCCACAGCAACAGGCAGCGTTAGCAGAAGGTGAGTAAAGCCTACAACAACTGTTAAATTGTTTGCAGACAAGGGGAACCAAATAGGAACAGATGCAGTGGGGGTACACCTATTTCCACAGTAGTCCACAGTAGTCAGAAGCGTAGATTACGCACAAAAACAATAATTACATCGGATTGAGAAGCGGCGACAAACACGCCAGCGTCCTCTCACATCCGGGGCCAAAAAAAAAACTGTCTTATTGTGAAGTTGCAGAGCGTTACAGCAATATACACGTGTTTACAGCAATATACATGTTTTACAGCAATATACACGTGTTTACAGCAATATACATGTTTTACAGCAATATACAAGTTCATATTCTCTGACTAGTCGATGCTCCAAGCCGGCAGGCAGCACTCTTGCCTCGGCTTGGAAACGGTAGTACACAGGGAAGCAGCCATTTGCCCAGTTCTCAAAACCAGTTTCCTTGTGTAACCGGGTTAGGAACTTAACTCCCTGTGTCTGTAAGTGTTACTGTATGTTACTGTATAAGCAAGTGTTGCCAGTGTTGTCTGTTTGAACTGAAGCATCTGTCCACCAGGTGGTGCTGCAGGTATGGTGTCCAGGATCACGGGCTCGGTGGGGAAGGGCCTGGCAGCCATCACCATGGACAGGGAGTACCAGCAGAAACGGCGGGAGGAGATGAACCGGCCGCCCAAAGACTTTGGAGAGAGTCTGGCTAAAGGAGGAAAAGGCTTTCTGAAGGTAATCTACTGCTCATGGTGTTTTCACACCTGAAAGTCCAAAACCAAGGTTCACTCTGTTTGTTTTGTTACTTCGGGCCTGTCTGATTCTCAAGTGAACGAGCAATATAGGTGCTAGTATATTTCTAGGTAAGAAGTTGTAATTAGGCTGTCTGAAACCAGTTTGATACATAAGTTCACTGTATTTGCAACCTTTCTAGTACCTGGTTATGGATCATTTTCGAGGAACCATACCATGCACACTTTGGTGGGTTAGGGTATCCCATGATACCTTGCAACCCTTACAACCGACGAAGAAGAACGAAGCGAGCCCCTAATGGTGACGCCCACAAAGCCGACCGCATCAGAAAAAAGTGGAACAATGTTGGCTAAATAACAAACATATTTCACTTTCTTTTCATTTTTATTCTAGGATAGTCAATAACGTCAGCTTTTACTTAAATTTAGTGCAGTCAGATGTTTGTACAGTGTCAGGAAAGTCACTTTTGAACAATAGTAGGAAGCATCTTACCTGACGGTGTTCTGGACAGCACCCACTAGTTAGGTTGCTAATGTAACTAACGTTAGAGAACTCGCTCCGCCCGCCCCAAAGCACACAGCCAGGATGATAGCACCATTGCAAACCTTCAAGTGTAAGTGGAGTTTGTTTTAACTGTGCTTTATTAAATGATAAGCTGTCATTACTTCCCATTTGTAGCGTTTGTAACATTTTCGTCAGCTGGGTTTTACGCTTTTAATTTGAAGGCGGAAAGGGGAAATGGTGTATTCGTAGATTTAATTGACACTGGTCTGTCAATTCTATCAGTTCATATGTACCATTTCCCTTTTTCGCCTTCAAATTAAAAGTGTTCACTGTAGCCTGTGAAGCCTCGACCTTTCCGGATTATAAAAGTAGTATAACGTTAGAGAAAACAGCCCCCAGCCATGCAGTTTTATACACATTTATTGCCAAATGCTTTGGGATTCAACTTAATCAATCTTGGTCAGAAAAAATCTTGTATATTCAATGGAAACGGCACCAGTGCAACCTGTCGCGTGCAATGCTACCTTCAAGCATGAGGACGTCTGAAACAAGTTATTTTTCATCCACCTATATTAACACATTCACTGCCAACAGTTTTTTTTTTACTGTAGGTAGCTTCTGCCAAGGGTTTTTTTGAGGATTCTGGCTCATCTTTCAAGAGCCGAGGATTATTTTCTGCTAGGAATTTGTGAACACAAAATATCTCAAAAGAACTAATAGAATGTGTGCTTTCTCTGTCTAAAATAGTTAGTTTGTAGAGTTAGTAGTTATGTAGGCATTAGCAGTTGAATACAGCATGGTTTCAGCGTCTGAAAAGGAAAGTTGAGATAAATGCCTTTTTGTGAAATTCGATAGAACAGTCACTTTAACCATTTATTTTTGGCATCAGTAAGACCTCAGACATCTAAACAATAGTTGTGAACACTAATTTCCTCCATACAAGCACCCCCACCCCCCTCTCTTTCAAACTCCTCCCTCTGTGTGTGTTCTCCTCCTCCCTCCGTGGCTCTGCAGCGGGTGTGTCACAAGCGAGTTTCTGCTGTCTGTGCTGCCTGGCTGCTGGCGGCCGCTCTTTGGGCGAGTCTGGATGGGGCTCGTTCGTTTCTGGGTTTTCGGTTGTGAGCTCAGCTGGAATGAAGCTGCGTGCGATTCTGGCCTTTCTGCTGGTGTTTCAAAGTGTGTTGCACCCATAATCTATTATGCAAATTTGCAATCCGCCAGCTCCCAGCGCGAAAGCGAAAGCGTTTTCGCCAATCCATTTTCATAGAATGGCTTCCTCACGCTGCTGTTTTTGCTTGGCTTCCTCTAGTCTGGAGAGCACTGTCGCCACTTAGTGGGTCAGTGGAATGGGTTGTACACGTTCGGTGGCTCCCATATTTTTATAGGAGACGTAAAAGGGGTAGATCCACGCCTCACCGTCAAATTTTTTTTTTTTTTTTTGACGAGTTAACCCTGTAAGACCCGGATATATTTCTACTTGCAAAAAAAATTATTCAACCTTTCTGATGGTGTTGTAGGAGTACTTTGGAGAAGAAAATATAGTGTTTTTAAAAAAAAAAGTTTTTTGTAAGGTTTTATGCAAATGTTGTAATATCACAACGTAGGGTCAATCAGGTAGCAGAATTTCCTATAGGCCATTTTTACTCATTGTCAGAATAACATGACAAATGTATATATACTTCATTAAAACAACTTAAGGGTTAATTTATATGGTTATGGTTTATTATTTGGCCTCAGAACAGTATACATTATGAATAATATTTGGCCTCAGAACAGTATACATTATGAATAATAACATCAATGTAAGCCATATTTTTAAGAATTGTGATTTTATTAAAAGAACAACAAAATGAAAACAATACATACAATAAATGTACTAAAGAAACCTAATTACCTAATTACTCCGCAACATGTAACAGGCACCCCCTCTCATACTCCAAGTGACTGCAAATCACTTTGAACACCATTTACAAACAATTGCTTACGCTTATTTGCAGTGATAGTCCCAGAAACAGTTCCTGTGACCTGAAATACACAGACGAACATCACACACTTGTGGCATAGTAAGTTGGTGTACCCTGAACAGCCACCATTCCTGCAGCGCCCTCTCTGTGTCTTTCGTGGGAGATGGCCAACTTGGTCCTGGCGCACATCCGATGGCAGGTGTTGACGTGGTGCCTTGGGTGGAGCGCGGTTTGGACTCTCTTCCAGTTGTCTCTTCTGAGCTGAAGTGTTTGGCCGGTTGGGGCGGCTGAATGTCTGCATCTACTGGGCAGTTAGTGGGTTCACTGGGTGGTTGGTTTTCTTTTGACTCCTCTCCACAGGCCTCTTCATCTGACTCTTCATCAGTTTCAGTGAAGTCGATATCCACATCACTCTCTACATTCAGTACCATATCCAGTGCATCTTGTATCTTGTATCTTGCAATGAAGCGAGGCTCTCTGCTTGCTTGTGGCATTCTGAAATGAAAATAAAGAAATAACTTTAGTACATTAGTAGTGTTTACACATCTCACTGCAGTACACATTTCACAAGTCACACAATACTGTCTGGCCAACCTATTGTGCTTTGCTTATCCTCACAAAGGGATGATGGTCCTAAGTGGGCAACCCCCACCAGCCCTCACATGAACAATGATGATGGTCCTATGTGTGCAACCCCCACATGAACAATTACCACATGGAATCCTCCAGGAACTAACTTAAACCAACTAAAACATGATTACAAACAGAAGTAGGAACTGATCTGTTGAAAGTGATTACTAAAACATTGTAAGCAATTACATTTTATGCAGTATATTTGTCTTTGAGTACAATTGGTTACAAATATTATTGGAAATTAGAAATTAAAGTAAAAATGCACATATAGCCTACACTATATATATATTTAGGTATGCAATGTGGGGAAAATACACATATAACTGTATAAATGTATTGTGAAAACTATAAGACTCCCCTTAGCCAGGTATGTAAACTAACAGTACCACCTGGATATTTGCTACCACACTGCCCCACCGTTGTAAAATAGCAACCTCTATAAAACATGCTCTAATTTACATTTGGGGGATATGTTTCACAATAATAACATATGTACATGTTCTAGACATTCTAATGATCACCCAAAAAAATATTACAGGCATTTTACTTACTTCTTTGTGAGGAATTCCGTCCAGTGAAAAAGAGAGTTGTTGCTCCGTCAATAATTTTGAAGTTGTGATGTGTCCTGGCCCTGTGGGGGGTACTTATATGCAAATATCCTGGCCAATAGCATTGCAAGACTAAACAATAGGATCCAATGATGATGTTTATGTGAAAAAAGAACAAGAAAACAAATGATTTATACCCTTTTTTTATAAAATACAAATGTTGTAATATTACAACCGTGGGTCTTACAGGGTTAACTCGTCCACGGCAGTGAACGTGTTAACATGAGTTACCTAATTAATCAAGTATCTAGTTAGGTAGCTAGGTGATAGGAGCTCACTTGAGTTACAGACAGACCCATTGTGTTTATGTAACCTGCGTTGTGTTGACATGTTAAGGCACACATGGGCAAAATACGGCCCGCGGGCCGCATGCGGCCCTCGAGTGCCACCTGTGTGGCCCGCGATCGAATTGCAAAAAAAATAAATTACAGTGCACCTGAACGCAACATGCAAGATACCAAGTGTCCAAATGTTCATGTCATTCTGGCCAATACTCCACTTCTGTTATAGCATTTCAGTCTGGAATATGGAATATCTTTCAATAATCTTTATGACTAAAAGGCTACATTGAAGTAGAAATGTAAATAATTAACTCATTGGTTTGGGATTTCTTTAGCTTCAAGAGTGCATTTTTGTTCGTGTGACCCTCAACACAGGCTTTGAGAATCCCGGGCCACTTACTGATACTTACTGTATGCTTGAATTAACACACTCATATTCTGGTTTATTTCAAGAAAAACATTTCGGCTAGTGGAAATTATAGTTGGCTGGTAACTTTAAAATCTAGCAGCCATATTGGCAGGTGGTCAAATAAGTTAATTTCAAGCCCTCAGAGCAGGTGGTGACATAGGAGTGAGTGAGAAAAGGATAAAATATTGGTGGTTAACTCATTGAGTGCCAATGACGACTTTAGTCGTCAATTCAAATAGTGACGTAGAGTGCCAAAGACGACTAAAGTCGTCAATTGCGTTTTTTGACGGGGGGATGTCGATCTAAGCCTCTTACATGGCCTCTTACAATATGGGAGCTATTGAATGTGTCTAACCTATTTTACAGAACCCTTAGGTGGCGACAGTGCTCTCCAGATAACAGAAAGGCAAGGAAAAAACAAAGAAGAAGTCGTTGGGGAAACGGAAATCGCATCGCATCCGTATGCATCGATATGCATGAAGCATAACGTTACTGTAGCTGTGCCTGCAGCAGCCAATCTGCTGCCACAATTGAGCCGCTCCGTGTCCGTTGCGACAGCACATCCGCATGATCAGCCGTGGAGTTGTTATTATTCTCAACTGGAAGCATGGTTGCCGGTGACAAACACACGCGGAACGCTGTAAAAAAGCTGGATGTCGCGCACCCTTCACTGTGCACAGCAAACTCAGCAGAGAGCCACCAGAGACACTCCCATACGGAGGAGGAGTGTGCAGTTGAGGCGGGGGGGGGGGGGGGGGGGGGGCACGCAGAGCAGCACACAACACCCAGACAGACCCAGCCAGCAGGACAGGATTGGCAAACGCAAGCCAGAATATCCGATGCCCACCAGCAGCAAATCAAGACCAGCAAGAAGCTGCAACCAGCAGCGCACGCAGGGGCCAGCGCTGCTGGTTGCAGCTAAAAAATATTATTCTGCCAAACAAAATTCCCTGGCCTTCACTGTTTTATTGAAGGAAATTATTTTTGAGGTGTGACTACATTAGAAAATATTCGCTTCAGAGTCAGTGATGTGCTTGAAATGTTTAATTTCACAAAAGGCGCATTATCTCTAACCTGACGCTGCCAGATGGACGGTATAGCTCCACATAGTTTCACTACAACAGTCGATCTGGGAATGCAGTAATCAGACACGCTGACGGAGGCGGGCACTTTTTCCAAGCTACTTGGCAGGTGATTGGATGACCCATCTGTCTATCACCGCTGGTGGGTCTTGACTTCAACCAATCAGATCGGCATGCCTCTGACGTCACGTTTGCGACCCGGAGGACTCAATAGGACTACAGAATAGCTTTAGCATAGCAGCATCGCAGCATTTAGCAGTTAGCATGGAGTTAGGCGATTTGTGCCGTTTGTGCAAGGTAAATATGCGCATAAATGGCATATTATCGAGTACCACAAATATATTTGGTAAAAAGGACGCCAGCGGAAAAAATGTCAACGAACGTCTGATAGCGTTAGGGTTAACGCTATCGAACGACGCCTCACGACCCAGTAGGATCTGTAGGTCGTGCTATCGCTCGCTGAGTAGAATGGAAGATTCCTTTTCCAATTTAAGACGATGGGAAGAAGCTGAGAAAGAAGCAAGACCAGCTCCAGAACCAACTACTTCAACCATCGAAACACGACCGATCCCCGACGACAGTGGCGAGCCAGCTGCATCAGTCAGGTCAGAGAAACGGGACAGGGAGCCAACACCTTCCAAAACACCAAGAGACAAAAAGAAAATGCGTCCCAAAACACCAATCCAGACACCAGCTCACACCCCTCGTCTGACCCCAACAGGTTGGCAAAGCCAACAACTGCGATGCCTGCACGGCGAAGTCTGACAGAGGTAAGTTTGTATTGTGAAACATAACGTTGAAAATTGTAGCCTCCCGTTTAACCTGTACCTGGCGCTGCCAATTGTTTGCTGTCTAATTGTTAGTCTGATCTAATGATCTTGCGCCAAACCTGTGGCCTTTGATTTTTTTAATTTGTTATTTCTTCTAGACTGTTATTGCTTGTTATTGCCATGCATTCCTCTCTATGGATGGAGTTAGGATGGAGATACACATCCCTTTCTTCTCACCATGCCCACAGCCCATCCCCCAATGCTACCTACCTAGTGAGGTGGGGGGTAGGGAGTGTAAACTTTAGAGCAGACTCGATTCTCATGTGATTGCCCTGTGCAAGTGTCGATCTGTGATGTGCACTTAAATCAGTCATAGTGTCAGAAACAGTCAATGTGCAATAAACCTTTCAAACCTATCATCCACTTTACCTACAAAATCGAGATTATAATTTGGAGTTTAACAGTTAACTACTTACCCCAGATAACACATAATTGAACCTAATCTAACATGAATAATTGCATAATTTATTCCAGCAACTTTGCATGCTGCACCATTGCTGTCTTTGCAAATTTCAGTGTTGTTTACATCCAGCTATATTGATAGATTTCTCTCCCCAATCTATGGTATTTTGATCAAACATTTCTCCATAGGCCCAGTTTGGATTCAACAGGAGGCGGATATTACAGCATGGCGGCCCTGCATGCTGATATGAAAAATATGCAATTACAGAGATGATCTTGTCATTTGTTAATTCAAATATATCTTTGATTCCTGAAGTACACTTGTAGGTCATCGAGTGAGCTGCTGAGGAACCTTTAAACTTTAAGATAAACGTCTCTCCTTCCTGCCAGGAGATATGGTGGCCGTAGGGATTAACCATTAGAAGGTTTAGTGCTGTTTATGGCCGGTCTGGGAAAACATTTAGGATAGGCTCAGTTAACCATAGAGGGCAGAGGTCACGGAGATCAGCCGACAAAAGGACATTCTATATGTCTCTGCTCAGTCACGTTTGGAAAACAACACAGGGTTTATGGCGTCTCTCTAAGATAAATGGTTACAAGTGCATCCACAGAAGTGGGGAAACATTCCACCAGATGCCCCAGCAAGCAGAAGCTGTGGAAAGGAAGCGTTTCTCTCATGCTTGACTATTGTTGCTTATTATTCAATATATCCTACTGATTGACTGACTGGTTTTGATATCTGATATGGAATAAAGATTGGACTATACATTCGATGTGCTAACCTTTTTCCCCCGAGGAGACAGGAACAGACGCAGCACAGAGCAGAGGAGAGGAACCATGATTTGAATCTCAGA
The DNA here is from genome assembly GCF_964638095.1 of Poromitra crassiceps. Lineage (NCBI taxonomy): Eukaryota > Metazoa > Chordata > Actinopteri > Beryciformes > Melamphaidae > Poromitra > Poromitra crassiceps. Next base: position 41,147,025 of record NC_139645.1, on the reverse strand, counting down.
CGGCCGGCTGGGAATGTTGGATGATTTGTAGAATATATATTGGTTGTCATATGAGAATAGAGTGTGTTTAGATCAGTCTGATGTTGTATTTCTGTGTTTTGAATAACTTCAAACTTGCATTACTTGCTACACAATAAGGGAGCTATATAATATCTAGATAAATAATAGCCTATTGTTATTATTGTAACCAAGTGGAAAATAAAATGTATAGTCAAAATAGTGGTCATATTAAAGTTGAATCTGCCGACCGAATTGGAAGGTATAGTCAAATTAGTTGATAACTGGTAATTGATAAGAGTTTTCTCATCCGGGTTAAACAGGGTGAGTTTTTCTCTGATTTGTTGAATTTAACTTTTGAAACTATCTCTTCTCTTTTTACACTCATAAGTGGTTTTAGACTAAAGAGATGGTAAGTCTGAACTGTATGATTGTTTTTCCAGTTTAGACTGGGATTAGCCCAAATATAGCTGAATTCGATTCTATCCAGAATATAGTTTAGTTTATCAAGTCTAACAATAACCTTACATAATGTTCTAAACTAGGACTTTAATAGGTAAATAGCTAAATTAGCTGACCCAAATTATAAGAATCAAAATAGGAATTTAAAGTAAATATATTAACAGTTGCTTTGGTAGATAGGAAATAAAATAAGTGACCAGTATTCAAGTGAGGTTTAGTGTGTGACCTCCAGTGGAAGCCAAACAGGATGTGGACAAAGAGGGGGAGAAAAACACGCCTGTCAAGTAGGTGACCACCAATGACAGCCCAAGCAGTGAAGGATGTCCCCAGATGGAGGAGGAAACCTGCCGGGAGAGATGCCCCCAAGAAGATGCAGTTTAAAAGGACACGCAAAAGATAAGGGAGGGGTCGGTTTGCAGGGGTCTTCTTTTGACCTGCTACATATTTTGCTGTGAGGGAAAGACCACTGGAAAATCCACCTCAGAGATCTCTGAATGGGTAATATAAATACTTGATCTGCTTTGTACTGAATATGCAAAATTCTCTATATAAAATAATGTTCTAAATATCAGAATTGCTTGTTGTATTGATTTTTCATATATCTGGAATGATTGGACACACTGGAAAGGTATTAACATATGTCACACCTTCTGATTGGAGTGAGCTGTTTTTAATTAGGTTGAACGAGGTACAGACAAACCTTTCCAACAAATGGCGACCGCGACGTGATGAAAATCCAGAGAAAAAAGCAAGCATTCTGATCAAGCATTTCAGGAAAACAGTGGCTTAACATCCCGGGAAAATATCAATAAAGGGTTTACGGATTACCTTTTTCATAAAAATATCTGCATTGGCTATTCTAAATTATTGTTACACTAACTGGATTCCACAAATGCTGTAATTTATCAATCAAATTTAGGAACCTGTACAAAGCTGGTCAGACACGTGTTTTGATATTTTGGAAAGACCTGTGGGCGAGATTGTACGTCAAAAACATCTGCCCAAGGCCGCTAGCATATGTGAGGGGATAACAGTAATTTTCTCAAGACCATAATAGCGTAGCGAGCATATGTGAGGGGATAAAAGTAACTTTCTCAAGATCATATTGCTGATTGAGTGCATGTGAGGAATAACAGTAATTTTCCAAAATCATAGCAAAGATATGTATTTATACAGAACCGGCGAGTTCTGGAGAATTCCGCTTTGTACAGAGGGCATTAATGCTCAGGTTTTTGCATTTTATTGTAATATATCTTGAAGGTTTTGGTATAATATGAATTGTGAAAAAATCAGCTAACTAAGATCATAAAAGATTATTTAAAATGGGGAAGAAATAACACTGAATTGTCTAATAATAGTAATATCAATATCCATATTTTGAGTTGAATTTTAGATTCTTCCAATTTATGTTGCTATGTAAATTAGACACAAAGGTTTATGCTATAAATTCAAACAACAAGGTGAATTTAATGCAAGATTAGGTCACTTTGGGGTAGTATTCCTTTGTATTTTTGTGTTATACTGCTTTATGATCCATAACTTTGCTGTAAGTTTGAGAAGAAGAGAAAATGAATGTAAATGATCCTTAGATATAGGGGAACATTTTCTATATAATAGAAAGGGATAAAGGTTGTATAATTAGTCACACTCCTTGATTTGTCAAGTGAGTGCTATTTGAAATAAAGAAGTTTCAGTGTGCAGGGACGCCTGGCACAGTGGAACGGTAATATGTAAGAGTATAGTAGGCTATATATCAACAGTATTTTGACGCTTATGAAAAAACTGTTTGTGGAAGAACAACACACCATAAGTTGATGCGCGCAGCTTCTAACCAAGGGTCCGGGTGCAGCCAAATGGCCGCGGGTGTAATTCTGCTGGCACTTTTGCTGTCTGAAGTGGGCTCTGGCGTCCATACAGGAGTAGCCTGTGAGTCTGTCTGGCGGAGTTGGGCTGCAGAGCGGAGAACCATAGATAGCCTATGAGTTATTTTGCCATCAAATTGGCGTAAGGTCGTGCGACAGTTCAAAATAATAGCGTATGCTTTTAACGTTAGATTTATTTAGAAATATAAATGGATCTTTTAAGAGAGTGGTGGATTCGTTAGAGGGTAAAGATATGGAATGGGATTAATGGCCTATGGCCTATGGATTATGCGAATAGATATAATAGGCGTCACATAATATGTCCTCCCAACTAGTAGACATGATGTATGCGTGAGACGGGGTAGATTATATAAGCATGACCGGCTCTTTACGCATTCAAATAAATATAGCTCAGTTGATAGAGCGGCCGTGCGGTTCCATCCCCGTGTGAGGAGCCAAGAATTTGCAGTAGCCTAATGGAACAATGTCTGTATGTAGTAAACGATTGACTGTTAAATCAAAACAGACATCGACAACCTTTATTTAGTTTTTGTCTGTCCGTCAGTCTGTCTGTCTGTCTGTTTGGTTGTCTTTTATCTGTGGGTCGCTCGTAGTGCAAACTTCACATGTCGTTGGGCAGAGAATGTGTGTGTTTGTGTGTATGCGCGAAAGGGGAGAGCATGAGGGGGTGTGTGTGTGTTTGTGTGTGAGCCATGTTAGAGAAGGAAGCGGAGTTTCCGGCTGTTTCCAGCGGAGGGAGAGGATTGCTGACGCCGCGGAACCCCGAGAGACGGGTCCGGCTCGAGGGGGGCTAAGCAGCTGTACAACAGGTAGACGTGGTTTTCTTTCAGGGCTGGTACAGTACGGGCCAAGGAGGGTCTGACAGCGAGCAGAGCACCAGACGCGACTTGCACCGGGCGGTGGCGAGCCAGCAGCTACCAGAATGAATAGGAGGGTGTTTCACGCTACTTTTGTCTGTTAAAATGAAGTTGGTAATGTACAGTTTGATCCAAGGGGGAACAAACCCTTTCAGAGGAACTTGTAACACCAAACTGTCTGTTTTGCTGCAGCTCGCAGTGCTGTTTAGTCCAGGACCTTGCTTCCTGGATCTGTTGAGAGGTGGAGGGGGGCTGCTCCGTGAAGCTCCAGTCGGGGAGCTCCGTTCTGTTCAAGGTCTATATGATAAGTGACCTGGGCATGCCCAAAGACTGGGCGTGTCTAAAAACACACCATGTCCAAGAATGTTGTCCCTTGAGAAGGTCAAAGAGGGCAGCCCTTTCCTAAGGGTGGGGCTGCACGAGTGGGGTAGGCTCCTTGAGCAAGGCATTACATCAGGGCAGCGTTGCTTTGGCTGATTATGTAGGCTATAAGTTCCATGTTTGAGTTGATTTGAGTGTGATAATTTGAGATATATAGGATTTTATGTTACTGCATGAGTGATGGGTAGATGCCGGTAGTGAAATTTGATGTTGTGAATGCATTTAGTGGTGTAAGGAGACAGATAGGATTTAAGTGGGTTGGTATGAGTGATGAAGTTTGTGTAATGTGGGATTTTATGTGGATGGTTGGGAATACAATGCTGATAGTATGGGGCGTGAACGTTCATTGTTTCTATGGAGAATGAAAGCATTGATTATAATATTTAGATTGGCGAAATGGTGCTGTGTTTTGTCGGTGTGGTTGTGATACGTGAAATGATGTCTGTTCAGTTTTGGAACATTCTTGATGACATTTGTGGTTGGTGTAGCCTACTGGAGTTTCAGTGTGGATCGATTGGCGGGGAGGGTTCATTAATGATTATTCGTATGAGGTGTCAATTGATCTGACTATATTGATAGTTGTGTGATTAATTTAGACCAAAGGGGGGTCCCCATACATTGTGGAATGCATGGTGAATGAATGCGTAGAATATAGAATGGATCCAGATGGAGGGTTGAATCTCAGCAAAACACACTGACGAAGTGTCAGATATAATGAGTTATGAAAAATAGATTGGAATGGGAAAGTACAGCAGTGGGGAACACTGAATACTGCACATCATTATATAGTAATACTCACTGAATAGGAAGTTTGCAGTAACACATAAAAGAACAATAGTTATATGATGAGTTTGTTTAGTTGACAACTTTGCATAAATGAAGGGTTTGTTGATTAACTTGAAAATTCTCTCTGTCGTCCCTATAGAAGAACTAGCTCAGACCCAGGTAAGATACACTATCATTTTTCCGTTTGAGAAAAGCTACACATAGTTAAATTTATACTTAAAGTACGCTGGAGATGTTTTCAAAAGTATCTATAAAATATAGCCGCAAGCGGCGATGGGCGGGGTTCAAGCCTTGCGCAGATGACAAACCTTCTGATTCTGACTAGGACATCCTCCTTGATATATCTGACAAGTTTTGCGATCATTGGACAAACAGGTGTGGAGTTACAGCCTTTTTTATGTTAAGCCATGCCCATTTCTGGCGTTTATGGCGCCCCCTTTTGGTCGAATTGCACAAAATTTGACACACATGGTCTAGGATGGTCTCCGAAGACCTCCTGCAAGTTTCGTGTAGATTCCTTAATCGGTCATGAAGTTATGACAAGTTAGCTGTGAGGCCACGCCCCTCTCAACTTTAACGATCAATATCTCCGAAACTAAAGTAGCTTTCAAAAATCCACCAATCACGATTGTAGAGCTTGCTCCATAGATGCTTCCTGGCGAGTCTGGTGCAAATCGGTTCAACGGTCTAGGAGGAGATGTCAAAAATGTGTTTTCCAAACTTTTCCAAATATCTCAAAAACTTTCCAGGCGGACCTTGAGGAAACTGGGGGGTACTTTGAAGAGCAGGTTCACCTGAACATCTGGAAAAAAAAAGTTTGAAAATCGGACCAACGGCGTGGAAGTTATGGCCTTTCAAAGTTTGAAATTTGAACCCCTAATTATAGCGCCCCCATCAGGCCGATTCACAAAATATTTCTGGAGCATCTAGGAACCAACCATATCTGTCAGTGGGCCAAATCTCATGTCTCTGCAGTATACCAACTCACGGGAATTTGCAATGAGGCAGAGAGGAAAAGAAAAAATAAACCATAATATAGCCGCAAGCGGCGATGGGCGGGGTTCAAGCCTTGCGCAGATGACAAAGCTTCTGATTCTGACTAGGACATCCTCCTTGATATATCTGACAAGTTTCGCGATCATTGGACAAACAGGTGTGGAGTTACAGCCTTTTTTATGTTAAGCCACGCCCATTTCTGGCGTTTATGGCGCCCCCTTTTGGTCGAATTGCACAAAATTTGACACACATGGTCTAGGATGGTCTCCGAAGACCTCCTGCAAGTTTTGTGAAGATTCCTTAATCAGTCATGAAGTTATGACAATTTAGCTGTGAGGCCACGCCCTCTCACAACTTTAACGATCAATATCTCCGAAACTAAAGTAGATTTCAAAAATCCACCAATCACGATTGTAGAGCTTGCTCCAAAGATGCTTCCTGGCGAGTCTGGTGCAAATCGGTCCAACGGTCTAGGAGGAGATGCAAAAAATGTGTTTTCCAAACTTTTCCAAATATCTCAAAAACTTTCCAGGCGGACCTTGAGGAAACTGGGGGGTACTTTGAAGAGCAGGTTCACCTGAACATCTGGAAAAAAAAAGTTTGAAAATCGGACCAACGGCGTGGAAGTTATGGCCTTTCAAAGTTTGAAATTTGAACCCCTAATTATAGTGCCCCCATTAGGCCGATTCACAAAATATTTCTGGAGCATCTAGGAACCAACCATATCTGTCAGTGGGCCAAATCTCATGTCTCTGCAGTATACCAACTCACGGGAATTTGCAATGAGGCAGAGAGGAAAAGAAAAAATAAACCATAATATAGCCGCAAGCGGCGATGGGCGGGGTTCAAGCCTTGCGCAGATGACAAAGCTTCTGATTCTGACTAGGACATCCTCCTTGATATATCTGACAAGTTTCGCGATCATTGGACAAACAGGTGTGGAGTTACAGCCTTTTTTATGTTAAGCCACGCCCATTTCTGGCGTTTATGGCGCCCCCTTGTGGTCGAATTGCACAAAATTTGACACACATGGTCTAGGATGGTCTCCGAAGACCTCCTGCAAGTTTCGTGAAGATTCCTTAATCGGTCATGAAGTTATGACAATTTAGCTGTGAGGCCACGCCCTCTCACAACTTTAACGATCAATATCTCCGAAACTAAAGTAGATTTCAAAAATCCAAAAATCACGATTGTAGAGCTTGCTCCATAGATGCTTCCTGGCGATGTTGGTGCAAATCGGTCCAACGGTCTAGGAGGAGATGCAAAAAATGTGTTTTCCAAACTTTTCCAAATATCTCAAAAACTTTCCAGGCGGACCTTGAGGAAACTGGGGGGTACTTTGAAGAGCAGGTTCACCTGAACATCTGGAAAAAAAAAGTTTGAAAATCGGACCAACGGCGTGGAAGTTATGGCCTTTCAAAGTTTGAAATTTGAACCCCTAATTATAGCGCCCCCATCAGGCCGATTCACAAAATATTTCTGGAGCATCTAGGAACCAACCATATCTGTCAGTGGGCCAAATCTTATGTCTCTGCAGTATACCAACTCACGGGAATTTGCAATGAGGCAGAGAGGAAAAGAAAAAATAAACCATAATATAGCCGCAAGCGGCGATGGGCGGGGTTCAAGCCTTGCGCAGATGACAAAGCTTCTGATTCTGACTAGGACATCCTCCTTGATATATCTGACAAGTTTCGCAAAAATTGGACAAACAGGTGTGGAGTTACAGCCTTTTTTATGTTAAGCCACGCCCATTTCTGGCGTTTATGGCGCCCCCTTTTGGTCGAATTGCACAAAATTTGACACACATGGTCTAGGATGGTCTCCGAAGACCTCCTGCAAGTTTCGTGAAGATTCCTTAATCGGTCATGAAGTTATGACAATTTAGCTGTGAGGCCACGCCCTCTCACAAATTTAACGATCAATATCTCCAAAACTAAAGTAGCTTTCAAAAATCCAAAAATCACGATTGTAGAGCTTGCTCCATAGATGCTTCCTGGCGAGTCTGGTGCAAATCGGTCCAACGGTCTAGGAGGAGATGTCAAAAATGTGTTTTCCAAACTTTTCCAAATATCTCAAAAACTTTCCAGGCGGACATTGATGGTCCTTATCGCAAATTTGTAGAGCAGGTCCACCTGAACATCTGGAAAAAAAAAGTTTGAAAATCGGACCAACGGCGTGGAAGTTATGGCCTTTAACGTAAAACCGTCGATTATAGCGCCACCTTCAGGCCGATTCGAAAAATCTTTCTTGAGCAGCTACCTGCCAACAATATCTGTCATTGGGCCAAATGTCAGGTCTCTACCATTTACCAACTCACGGGAATTTGGGAATTTGCGTCGGGGCAGATGAACAAGAATAATAATAATAATAAATATAGCCGCAAGCGGCGATGGGCGGGGTTCAAGCCTTGCGCAGATGACAGAGCTTCTGATTCTGACTAGGACATCCTCCTTGATATATCTGACAAGTTTCGCGATCATTGGACAAACAGGTGTTGAGTTACAGCCTTTTTTATGTTAAGCCACGCCCATCTCTGGCGTTTATGGCGCCCCCTTTTGGTCGAATTGCACAAAATTTGACACACATGGTCTAGGATGGTCTCCGAAGACCTCCTGCAAGTTTCGTGAAGATTCCTTAATCGGTCATGAAGTTATGACAATTTAGCTGTGAGGCCACGCCCTCTCACAACTTTAACGATCAATATCTCCGAAACTAAAGTAGATTTAAAAAATCCAAAAATCACGATTGTAGAGCTTGCTCCATAGATGCTTCCTGGCGATGTTGGTGCAAATCGGTCCAACGGTCTAGGAGGAGATGCAAAAAATGTGTTTTCCAAACTTTTCCAAATATCTCAAAAACTTTCCAGGCGGACCTTGAGGAAACTGGGGGGTACTTTGAAGAGCAGGTTCACCTGAACATCTGGAAAAAAAAAGTTTGAAAATCGGACCAACGGCATGGAAGTTATGGCCTTTCAAAGTTTGAAATTTGAACCCCTAATTATAGCGCCCCCATCAGGCCGATTCACAAAATATTTCTGAAGCATCTAGGAACCAACCATATCTGTCAGTGGGCCAAATCTCATGTCTCTGCAGTATACCAACTCACGGGAATTTGCAATGAGGCAGAGAGGAAAAGAAAAAATAAACCATAATATAGCCGCAAGCGGCGATGGGCGGGGTTCAAGCCTTGCACAGATGACAAACCTTTTGATTCTGACTAGGACATCCTCCTTGATATATCTGACAAGTTTTGCGATCATTGGACAAACAGGTGTGGAGTTACAGCCTTTTTTATGTTAAGCCACGCCCATTTCTGGCGTTTATGGCGCCCCCTTTTGGTCGAATTGCACAAAATTTTACACACATGGTCTAGGATGGTCTCCGAAGACCTCCTGCAAGTTTCGTGAAGATTCCTTAATCGGTCATGAAGTGAGGACAATTTAGCTGGAGGCCACGCCCTCTCACAACTTTAACGATCAATATCTCCGAAACTAAAGTAGATTTCAAAAATCCACCAATCACGATTGTAGAGCTTGCTCCAAAGATGCTTCCTGGAGATTCTAGTGCAAATCGGTCAAACGGTCTAGGAGGAGATGCAAAAAATGTGTTTTCCAAACTTTTCCAAATATCTCAAAAACTTTCCAGGCGGACATTGAGGGTCCTTATGGCAAATTTGTAGAGCAGGTCCACCTGAACATCTGGAAAAAAAAAGTTTGAAAATCGGACCAACGGCGTGGAAGTTATGGCCTTTAACGTAAAACCGTCGATTATAGCGCCACCTTCAGGCCGATTCGAAAAATCTTTTTTGAGCACCTACCTGCCAACAATATCTGTCATTTGGCCAAATGTCAGGTCTCTACCATTTACCAACTCACGGGAATTTGCGTTGGGGCAGATGAACAAGAAGAAGAATAATAATAATAATAAACCAGCACAAAAACAATAGGGTTTCAGCCCCTTCGGGGCTCGAACCCCTAATAAACCAGAGGAAAAACAATAGGGTTTCAGCCCCTTCGGGGCTTGAACCCCTAAATATAGCCGCAAGCGGCGATGGGCGGGGTTCAAGCCTTGCGCAGATGACAAAGCTTCTGATTCTGACTAGGACATCCTCCTTGATATATCTGACAAGTTTCGCGATCATTGGACAAACAGGTGTGGAGTTACAGCCTTTTTTATGTTAAGCCACGCCCATTTCTGGCGTTTATGGCGCCCCCTTTTGGTCGAATTGCACAAAATTTGACACACATGGTCTAGGATGGTCTCCGAAGACCTCCTGCAAGTTTTGTGAAGATTCCTTAATCAGTCATGAAGTTATGACAATTTAGCTGTGAGGCCACGCCCTCTCACAACTTTAACGATCAATATCTCCGAAACTAAAGTAGATTTCAAAAATCCACCAATCACGATTGTAGAGCTTGCTCCAAAGATGCTTCCTGGCGAGTCTGGTGCAAATCGGTCCAACGGTCTAGGAGGAGATGCAAAAAATGTGTTTTCCAAACTTTTCCAAATATCTCAAAAACTTTCCAGGCGGACCTTGAGGAAACTGGGGGGTACTTTGAAGAGCAGGTTCACCTGAACATCTGGAAAAAAAAAGTTTGAAAATCGGACCAACGGCGTGGAAGTTATGGCCTTTCAAAGTTTGAAATTTGAACCCCTAATTATAGCGCCCCCATTAGGCCGATTCACAAAATATTTCTGGAGCATCTAGGAACCAACCATATCTGTCAGTGGGCCAAATCTCATGTCTCTGCAGTATACCAACTCACGGGAATTTGCAATGAGGCAGAGAGGAAAAGAAAAAATAAACCATAATATAGCCGCAAGCGGCGATGGGCGGGGTTCAAGCCTTGCGCAGATGACAAAGCTTCTGATTCTGACTAGGACATCCTCCTTGATATAGCTGACAAGTTTCGCGATCATTGGACAAACAGGTGTGGAGTTAGCCTTTTTTATGTTTAGCCACGCCCATTTCTGGCGTTTATGGCGCCCCCTTTTGGTCGAATTGCACAAAATTTGACACACATGGTCTAGGAATGGTTGCTTCTTTCCTTCAATACTCTTCGTTACTGTTTGACAACAATACACACATAACGCGATACTAAAACCCACGTTCAACCATAACTAGATGGTCGCACAGTCCCTAAAACAGAAACAAGACATAACGATAGTTAGGGATCATGATTAAACTCACCTAGGACTAGGTGAGGAAAAGTCAGAGGTGTTGCACTTCCTGCATCAGTTTTAATCCACACAGACTGTCCTCATCAGTGACCCTCCATGTTGTCACTTGTAAACAGAGCTTTGCACCCCGCCCCCATGTAACACGCTGAATTCTATTGATGTGGCTCATTGGCCGAAACTTGGAACAATAGCAGACATTAAGCCAGTGAAACGCTGCATGCAAATGAATGAAAAACCCCCCTCAGCTAGGCGACTCAAGACTAAAATCTTGATTTTTTAAATCGCTAAATATACCTATTTACTGGTTATATAACGACTCAATTTGATGTGGGATGGATAGTCCATACTCTCCTTTGTGTAATTATGAAAAAAAAAGAAAAAGGCATTTTTTCACATATCAAACTACTAACTGCAATTGCGCGATTTCGACTTGGCGAGATTGTACTCAATTTACCAGAGGGTGACACATATCGCAACGGTGCGTTTTTTTTCAAAAACCACGAAAGTGTTGTGCAGGACACTCATCACATGATGTGTGCTTTGGTTTGGTGAAGATTGGACAAAATTTCAAGGAGGAAGCGCAAAAAAACTGTTTTGGACAAAATTCAAAATGGCGGAAAATCTAGTTGGCGGAAAGGGGCGTGGCCTAGTTGAGTAGATGCGGGAGGACCCAAGGAATCCAGGGAAAAAATAAGTTTGACGATAGACCCCACGGTTCAAAAGTTATGGACCAAAAGGTAAGGAGGGCTGTTATAGCGCCACCATCTTGTCAATTGGTGCAATTTTTCCGTGGATAGTAAAAGACCCCTCTGTGAACCTCCCTAACAAGTTTCGTAGCTGTACCTTGTATGGTTTCTGAGATACAGCTAATTTAATGTGTTATTTTTGTCTACATCATTCTCTCTACCCAAGATGCAACACTCCTGCTCAGAGTTACTGTTAAGCTATATGTATGTGGTCAAATCACACTGGATTCCTGCTTCCAGTACACTTTTTGCATGTGTTTTTTAACAGAGAAGAGTTGGAGCTGCTGAAAACATACAGTATGCAAATTAGAGTGAGACCATGAGTGATATACCCACTGTGATACAAGTATAGGTGTGTCTGTTGTCTGTACAATAGCGTGCGTGCAAGTGTCAAGTGTCATACAAGAAGGAAGGTTGGCCATAATGGTAATGAATCAGCACTTCCTGCCGCCCTTCAAAATCAAACAATTTAGAAGGTACAGGTACTGAATGCTGCTATAGTGCCCCCTTTTGGTGGAATTGCACCAAATTTGACACGCATGGTCTGGGATGGTCTCCGAAGACCTCCTGCAAGTTTCGTGAAGATTCCTTAATCGGTCATGAAGTAATGACAGTTTAGCTGTGAGGCCACGCCCTCTCACAACTTTAACGATCAATATCTCCGAAACTAAAGTAGATTTCAAAAATTCCAAATTCAGGATTGTAGAGCTTGCTCCATAGATGCTTCCTGTCGATTCTAGTGGAAATCGGTCCAACGGTCTAGGAGGAGATGCAAAAAATGTGTTTTCCAAACTTTTCCAAATATCTCAAAAACTTTCCAGGCGGACATTGAGGGTCCTTATGGCAAATTTGTAGAGCAGGTCCACCTGAACATCTGGAAAAAAAAAGTTTGAAAATCGGACCAACGGCGTGGAAGTTAAGGCCTTTAACGTAAAACCGTCGATTATAGCGCCACCTTCAGGCCGATTCGAAAAATCTTTTTTGAGCACCTACCAGCCAACACTATCTGTCATTGGGCCAGGTTTCAGGTCTCTACCATTTACCAACTCACGGGAATTTGCGTTGGGGCAGATGAACAAGAATAATAATAATAAACCGGCACAAAAACAATAGGGTTTCAGCCCCTTCAGGGCTTGAACCCCTAATAAACCGGGTGAAAAACAATAGGGTTTCAGCCCCTTCAGGGCTTGAACCGCTAATAAATGGGAAACGGAAGGTGCGATGGTGATTCCGCACGGGCCTCCTAAAGCTACTTTTCCACCCCGAGTCCAACGCCGCCATCCCTGAGCCTCTACGAGTTACGGTTGCGGAGATACGTTGCTGTAGCGCCCCCCATAGGCAAACAATAGCGCCCCCTACAGGCCAAATGACACTTTCTTTTCTGAAATCAGCTCAGAAGTGTCAAGTGTCATACAAGAAGGAAGGCTGGCCATAATGGCAATGAATCTGCACTTCCTGCCGCCCTTCAAAATCAAACAATTTAGAAGGTACAGGTACTGAATGCTGCTATAGCGCCCCCTTTTGGTCGAATTGCACCAAATTTGACACGCATGGTCTAGGATGGTCTCCGAAGACCTCCTGCAAGTTTCGTGAAGATTCCTTAATCGGTCATGAAGTTATGACAATTTAGCTGTGAGGCCACGCCCCTCTCAACTTTAACGATCAATATCTCCGAAACTAAAGTAGATTTCAAAAATTCCAAATTCAGGATTGTAGAGCTTGCTCCATAGATGCTTCCTGTCGATTCTAGTGGAAATCGGTCACACGGTCTAGGAGGAGATGCAAAAAATGTGTTTTCCAAACTTTTCCAAATATCTCAAAAACTTTCCAGGCGGACATTGAGGGTCCTTATGGCAAATTTGTAGAGCAGGTCCACCTGAACATCTGGAAAAAAAAAGTTTGAAAATCGGACCAACGGCGTGGAAGTTATTGCCTTTAACGTAAAACCGTCGATTATAGCGCCACCTTCAGGCCGATTCGAAAAATCTTTCTTGAGCAGCTACCTGCCAACAATATCTGTCATTGGGCCAAATGTCAGGTCTCTACCATTTACCAACTCACGGGAATTTGCGTTGGGGCAGATGAACAAGAATAATAAATATAGCCGCAAGCGGCGATGGGCGGGGTTCAAGCCTTGCGCAGATGACAAAGCTTCTGATTCTGACTAGGACATCCTCCTTGATATATCTGACAAGTTTCGCGATCATTGGACAAACAGGTGTGGAGTTACAGCCTTTTTTATGTTAAGCCACGCCCATTTCTGGCGTTTATGGCGCCCCCTTTTAGTCGAATTGCACAAAATTTGACACACATGGTCTAGGATGGTCTCCGAAGACCTCCTGCAAGTTTCGTGAAGATTCCTTAATCGGTCATGAAGTTATGACAATTTAGCTGTGAGGCCACGCCCTCTCACAACTTTAACGATCAATATCTCTGAAACTAAAGTAGATTTCAAAAATTCCAAATTCAGGATTGTAGAGCTTGCTCCATAGATGCTTCCTTTCGATTCTAGTGGAAATCGGTCCAACGGTCTAGGAGGAGATGCAAAAAATGTGTTTTCCAAACTTTTCCAAATATCTCAAAAACTTTCCAGGCGGACATTGAGGGTCCTTATGGCAAATTTGTAGAGCAGGTCCACCTGAACATCTGGAAAAAAAAAGTTTGAAAATCGGACCAACGGCGAGGAAGTTATTGGCTTTAACGTAAAACCTTCGATTATAGCGCCACCTTCAGGCCGATTCGAAAAATCTTTTTTGAGCACCTACCAGCCAACAATATCTGTCATTGGGCCAAATGTGAGGTCTCTACCATTTACCATCTCACGGGAATTTGCGTTGGGGCAGATGAACAAGAACGGGAATAATAATAAACCGGGTGAAAAACAATAGGGTTTCAGCCCCTTCAGGGCTTGAACCCCTAATAATAAACCGGGTGAAAAACAATAGGGTTTCAGCCCCTTCAGGGCTTGAACCCCTAATAAATGGGAAACGGAAGGTGCGATGGTGATTCCGCACGGGCCTCCTAAAGCTACTTTTCCACCCCGAGTCCAACGCCGCCATCCCTGAGCCTCTACGAGTTACGGTTGCGGAGATACGTTGCTGTAGCGCCCCCCATAGGCAAACAATAGCGCCCCCTACAGGCCAAATGACACTTTCTTTTCTGAAATCAGCTCAGAAGTGTCAAGTGTCATACAAGAAGGAAGGCTGGCCATAATGGCAATGAATCTGCACTTCCTGCCGCCCTTCAAAATCAAACAATTTAGAAGGTACAGGTACTGAATGCTGCTATAGCGCCCCCTTTTGGTGGAATTGCACCAAATTTGACACGCATGGTCTGGGATGGTCTCCGAAGACCTCCTGCAAGTTTCGTGAAGATTCCTTAATCGGTCATGAAGTAATGACAGTTTAGCTGTGAGGCCACGCCCTCTCACAACTTTAACGATCAATATCTCCGAAACTAAAGTAGATTTCAAAAATTCCAAATTCAGGATTGTAGAGCTTGCTCCATAGATGCTTCCTGTCGATTCTAGTGGAAATCGGTCCAACGGTCTAGGAGGAGATGCAAAAAATGTGTTTTCCAAACTTTTCCAAATATCTCAAAAACTTTCCAGGCGGACATTGAGGGTCCTTATGGCAAATTTGTAGAGCAGGTCCACCTGAACATCTGGAAAAAAAAAGTTTGAAAATCGGACCAACGGCGTGGAAGTTAAGGCCTTTAACGTAAAACCGTCGATTATAGCGCCACCTTCAGGCCGATTCGAAAAATCTTTTTTGAGCACCTACCAGCCAACACTATCTGTCATTGGGCCAGGTTTCAGGTCTCTACCATTTACCAACTCACGGGAATTTGCGTTGGGGCAGATGAACAAGAATAATAATAATAAACCGGCACAAAAACAATAGGGTTTCAGCCCCTTCAGGGCTTGAACCCCTAATAAACCGGGTGAAAAACAATAGGGTTTCAGCCCCTTCAGGGCTTGAACCGCTAATAAATGGGAAACGGAAGGTGCGATGGTGATTCCGCACGGGCCTCCTAAAGCTACTTTTCCACCCCGAGTCCAACGCCGCCATCCCTGAGCCTCTACGAGTTACGGTTGCGGAGATACGTTGCTGTAGCGCCCCCCATAGGCAAACAATAGCGCCCCCTACAGGCCAAATGACACTTTCTTTTCTGAAATCAGCTCAGAAGTGTCAAGTGTCATACAAGAAGGAAGGCTGGCCATAATGGCAATGAATCTGCACTTCCTGCCGCCCTTCAAAATCAAACAATTTAGAAGGTACAGGTACTGAATGCTGCTATAGCGCCCCCTTTTGGTCGAATTGCACCAAATTTGATACGCATGGTCTAGGATGGTCTCCGAAGACCTCCTGCAAGTTTCGTGAAGATTCCTTAATCGGTCATGAAGTTATGACAATTTAGCTGTGAGGCCACGCCCCTCTCAACTTTAACGATCAATATCTCCGAAACTAAAGTAGATTTCAAAAATTCCAAATTCAGGATTGTAGAGCTTGCTCCATAGATGCTTCCTGTCGATTCTAGTGGAAATCGGTCACACGGTCTAGGAGGAGATGCAAAAAATGTGTTTTCCAAACTTTTCCAAATATCTCAAAAACTTTCCAGGCGGACATTGAGGGTCCTTATGGCAAATTTGTAGAGCAGGTCCACCTGAACATCTGGAAAAAAAAAGTTTGAAAATCGGACCAACGGCGTGGAAGTTATTGCCTTTAACGTAAAACCGTCGATTATAGCGCCACCTTCAGGCCGATTCGAAAAATCTTTCTTGAGCAGCTACCTGCCAACAATATCTGTCATTGGGCCAAATGTCAGGTCTCTACCATTTACCAACTCACGGGAATTTGCGTTGGGGCAGATGAACAAGAATAATAAATATAGCCGCAAGCGGCGATGGGCGGGGTTCAAGCCTTGCGCAGATGACAAAGCTTCTGATTCTGACTAGGACATCCTCCTTGATATATCTGACAAGTTTCGCGATCATTGGACAAACAGGTGTGGAGTTACAGCCTTTTTTATGTTAAGCCACGCCCATTTCTGGCGTTTATGGCGCCCCCTTTTAGTCGAATTGCACAAAATTTGACACACATGGTCTAGGATGGTCTCCGAAGACCTCCTGCAAGTTTCGTGAAGATTCCTTAATCGGTCATGAAGTTATGACAATTTAGCTGTGAGGCCACGCCCTCTCACAACTTTAACGATCAATATCTCTGAAACTAAAGTAGATTTCAAAAATTCCAAATTCAGGATTGTAGAGCTTGCTCCATAGATGCTTCCTTTCGATTCTAGTGGAAATCGGTCCAACGGTCTAGGAGGAGATGCAAAAAATGTGTTTTCCAAACTTTTCCAAATATCTCAAAAACTTTCCAGGCGGACATTGAGGGTCCTTATGGCAAATTTGTAGAGCAGGTCCACCTGAACATCTGGAAAAAAAAAGTTTGAAAATCGGACCAACGGCGAGGAAGTTATTGGCTTTAACGTAAAACCTTCGATTATAGCGCCACCTTCAGGCCGATTCGAAAAATCTTTTTTGAGCACCTACCAGCCAACAATATCTGTCATTGGGCCAAATGTGAGGTCTCTACCATTTACCATCTCACGGGAATTTGCGTTGGGGCAGATGAACAAGAACGGGAATAATAATAAACCGGGTGAAAAACAATAGGGTTTCAGCCCCTTCAGGGCTTGAACCCCTAATAATAAACCGGGTGAAAAACAATAGGGTTTCAGCCCCTTCAGGGCTTGAACCCCTAATAAATGGGAAACGGAAGGTGCGATGGTGATTCCGCACGGGCCTCCTAAAGCTACTTTTCCACCCCGAGTCCAACGCCGCCATCCCTGAGCCTCTACGAGTTACGGTTGCGGAGATACGTTGCTGTAGCGCCCCCCATAGGCAAACAATAGCGCCCCCTACAGGCCAAATGACACTTTCTTTTCTGAAATCAGCTCAGAAGTGTCAAGTGTCATACAAGAAGGAAGGCTGGCCATAATGGCAATGAATCTGCACTTCCTGCCGCCCTTCAAAATCAAACAATTTAGAAGGTACAGGTACTGAATGCTGCTATAGCGCCCCCTTTTGGTGGAATTGCACCAAATTTGACACGCATGGTCTGGGATGGTCTCCGAAGACCTCCTGCAAGTTTCGTGAAGATTCCTTAATCGGTCATGAAGTAATGACAGTTTAGCTGTGAGGCCACGCCCTCTCACAACTTTAACGATCAATATCTCCGAAACTAAAGTAGATTTCAAAAATTCCAAATTCAGGATTGTAGAGCTTGCTCCATAGATGCTTCCTGTCGATTCTAGTGGAAATCGGTCCAACGGTCTAGGAGGAGATGCAAAAAATGTGTTTTCCAAACTTTTCCAAATATCTCAAAAACTTTCCAGGCGGACATTGAGGGTCCTTATGGCAAATTTGTAGAGCAGGTCCACCTGAACATCTGGAAAAAAAAAGTTTGAAAATCGGACCAACGGCGTGGAAGTTAAGGCCTTTAACGTAAAACCGTCGATTATAGCGCCACCTTCAGGCCGATTCGAAAAATCTTTTTTGAGCACCTACCAGCCAACACTATCTGTCATTGGGCCAGGTTTCAGGTCTCTACCATTTACCAACTCACGGGAATTTGCGTTGGGGCAGATGAACAAGAATAATAATAATAAACCGGCACAAAAACAATAGGGTTTCAGCCCCTTCAGGGCTTGAACCCCTAATAAACCGGGTGAAAAACAATAGGGTTTCAGCCCCTTCAGGGCTTGAACCGCTAATAAATGGGAAACGGAAGGTGCGATGGTGATTCCGCACGGGCCTCCTAAAGCTACTTTTCCACCCCGAGTCCAACGCCGCCATCCCTGAGCCTCTACGAGTTACGGTTGCGGAGATACGTTGCTGTAGCGCCCCCCATAGGCAAACAATAGCGCCCCCTACAGGCCAAATGACACTTTCTTTTCTGAAATCAGCTCAGAAGTGTCAAGTGTCATACAAGAAGGAAGGCTGGCCATAATGGCAATGAATCTGCACTTCCTGCCGCCCTTCAAAATCAAACAATTTAGAAGGTACAGGTACTGAATGCTGCTATAGCGCCCCCTTTTGGTCGAATTGCACCAAATTTGACACGCATGGTCTAGGATGGTCTCCGAAGACCTCCTGCAAGTTTCGTGAAGATTCCTTAATCGGTCATGAAGTTATGACAATTTAGCTGTGAGGCCACGCCCCTCTCAAATTTAACGATCAATATCTCCGAAACTAAAGTAGATTTCAAAAATTCCAAATTCAGGATTGTAGAGCTTGCTCCATAGATGCTTCCTGTCGATTCTAGTGGAAATCGGTCACACGGTCTAGGAGGAGATGCAAAAAATGTGTTTTCCAAACTTTTCCAAATATCTCAAAAACTTTCCAGGCGGACATTGAGGGTCCTT
This sequence comes from Poromitra crassiceps, assembly GCF_964638095.1. Classification (NCBI taxonomy): domain Eukaryota; kingdom Metazoa; phylum Chordata; class Actinopteri; order Beryciformes; family Melamphaidae; genus Poromitra; species Poromitra crassiceps. The sequence continues at coordinate 41,128,306 of NC_139645.1, read as the reverse complement.
ATGGCAAATTTGTAGAGCAGGTCCACCTGAACATCTGGAAAAAAAAGTTTGAAAATCGGACCAACGGCGTGGAAGTTATTGCCTTTAACGTAAAACCGTCGATTATAGCGCCACCTTCAGGCCGATTCGAAAAATCTTTCTTGAGCAGCTACCTGCCAACAATATCTGTCATTGGGCCAAATGTCAGGTCTCTACCATTTACCAACTCACGGGAATTTGCGTTGGGGCAGATGAACAAGAATAATAAATATAGCCGCAAGCGGCGATGGGCGGGGTTCAAGCCTTGCGCAGATGACAAAGCTTCTGATTCTGACTAGGACATCCTCCTTGATATATCTGACAAGTTTCGCGATCATTGGACAAACAGGTGTGGAGTTACAGCCTTTTTTATGTTAAGCCACGCCCATTTCTGGCGTTTATGGCGCCCCCTTTTAGTCGAATTGCACAAAATTTGACACACATGGTCTAGGATGGTCTCCGAAGACCTCCTGCAAGTTTCGTGAAGATTCCTTAATCGGTCATGAAGTTATGACAATTTAGCTGTGAGGCCACGCCCTCTCACAACTTTAACGATCAATATCTCTGAAACTAAAGTAGATTTCAAAAATTCCAAATTCAGGATTGTAGAGCTTGCTCCATAGATGCTTCCTTTCGATTCTAGTGGAAATCGGTCCAACGGTCTAGGAGGAGATGCAAAAAATGTGTTTTCCAAACTTTTCCAAATATCTCAAAAACTTTCCAGGCGGACATTGAGGGTCCTTATGGCAAATTTGTAGAGCAGGTCCACCTGAACATCTGGAAAAAAAAAGTTTGAAAATCGGACCAACGGCGAGGAAGTTATTGGCTTTAACGTAAAACCTTCGATTATAGCGCCACCTTCAGGCCGATTCGAAAAATCTTTTTTGAGCACCTACCAGCCAACAATATCTGTCATTGGGCCAAATGTGAGGTCTCTACCATTTACCATCTCACGGGAATTTGCGTTGGGGCAGATGAACAAGAACGGGAATAATAATAAACCGGGTGAAAAACAATAGGGTTTCAGCCCCTTCAGGGCTTGAACCCCTAATAATAAACCGGGTGAAAAACAATAGGGTTTCAGCCCCTTCAGGGCTTGAACCCCTAATAAATGGGAAACGGAAGGTGCGATGGTGATTCCGCACGGGCCTCCTAAAGCTACTTTTCCACCCCGAGTCCAACGCCGCCATCCCTGAGCCTCTACGAGTTACGGTTGCGGAGATACGTTGCTGTAGCGCCCCCCATAGGCAAACAATAGCGCCCCCTACAGGCCAAATGACACTTTCTTTTCTGAAATCAGCTCAGAAGTGTCAAGTGTCATACAAGAAGGAAGGCTGGCCATAATGGCAATGAATCTGCACTTCCTGCCGCCCTTCAAAATCAAACAATTTAGAAGGTACAGGTACTGAATGCTGCTATAGCGCCCCCTTTTGGTGGAATTGCACCAAATTTGACACGCATGGTCTGGGATGGTCTCCGAAGACCTCCTGCAAGTTTCGTGAAGATTCCTTAATCGGTCATGAAGTAATGACAGTTTAGCTGTGAGGCCACGCCCTCTCACAACTTTAACGATCAATATCTCCGAAACTAAAGTAGATTTCAAAAATTCCAAATTCAGGATTGTAGAGCTTGCTCCATAGATGCTTCCTGTCGATTCTAGTGGAAATCGGTCCAACGGTCTAGGAGGAGATGCAAAAAATGTGTTTTCCAAACTTTTCCAAATATCTCAAAAACTTTCCAGGCGGACATTGAGGGTCCTTATGGCAAATTTGTAGAGCAGGTCCACCTGAACATCTGGAAAAAAAAAGTTTGAAAATCGGACCAACGGCGTGGAAGTTAAGGCCTTTAACGTAAAACCGTCGATTATAGCGCCACCTTCAGGCCGATTCGAAAAATCTTTTTTGAGCACCTACCAGCCAACACTATCTGTCATTGGGCCAGGTTTCAGGTCTCTACCATTTACCAACTCACGGGAATTTGCGTTGGGGCAGATGAACAAGAATAATAATAATAAACCGGCACAAAAACAATAGGGTTTCAGCCCCTTCAGGGCTTGAACCCCTAATAAACCGGGTGAAAAACAATAGGGTTTCAGCCCCTTCAGGGCTTGAACCCCTAATAAATGGGAAACGGAAGGTGCGATGGTGATTCCGCACGGGCCTCCTAAAGCTACTTTTCCACCCCGAGTCCAACGCCGCCATCCCTGAGCCTCTACGAGTTACGGTTGCGGAGATACGTTGCTGTAGCGCCCCCCATAGGCAAACAATAGCGCCCCCTACAGGCCAAATGACACTTTCTTTTCTGAAATCAGCTCAGAAGTGTCAAGTGTCATACAAGAAGGAAGGCTGGCCATAATGGCAATGAATCTGCACTTCCTGCCGCCCTTCAAAATCAAACAATTTAGAAGGTACAGGTACTGAATGCTGCTATAGCGCCCCCTTTTGGTCGAATTGCACCAAATTTGACACGCATGGTCTAGGATGGTCTCCGAAGACCTCCTGCAAGTTTCGTGAAGATTCCTTAATCGGTCATGAAGTTATGACAATTTAGCTGTGAGGCCACGCCCCTCTCAACTTTAACGATCAATATCTCCGAAACTAAAGTAGATTTCAAAAATTCCAAATTCAGGATTGTAGAGCTTGCTCCATAGATGCTTCCTGTCGATTCTAGTGGAAATCGGTCACACGGTCTAGGAGGAGATGCAAAAAATGTGTTTTCCAAACTTTTCCAAATATCTCAAAAACTTTCCAGGCGGACATTGAGGGTCCTTATGGCAAATTTGTAGAGCAGGTCCACCTGAACATCTGGAAAAAAAAAGTTTGAAAATCGGACCAACGGCGTGGAAGTTATTGCCTTTAACGTAAAACCGTCGATTATAGCGCCACCTTCAGGCCGATTCGAAAAATCTTTCTTGAGCAGCTACCTGCCAACAATATCTGTCATTGGGCCAAATGTCAGGTCTCTACCATTTACCAACTCACGGGAATTTGCGTTGGGGCAGATGAACAAGAATAATAAATATAGCCGCAAGCGGCGATGGGCGGGGTTCAAGCCTTGCGCAGATGACAAAGCTTCTGATTCTGACTAGGACATCCTCCTTGATATATCTGACAAGTTTCGCGATCATTGGACAAACAGGTGTGGAGTTACAGCCTTTTTTATGTTAAGCCACGCCCATTTCTGGCGTTTATGGCGCCCCCTTTTAGTCGAATTGCACAAAATTTGACACACATGGTCTAGGATGGTCTCCGAAGACCTCCTGCAAGTTTCGTGAAGATTCCTTAATCGGTCATGAAGTTATGACAATTTAGCTGTGAGGCCACGCCCTCTCACAACTTTAACGATCAATATCTCTGAAACTAAAGTAGATTTCAAAAATTCCAAATTCAGGATTGTAGAGCTTGCTCCATAGATGCTTCCTTTCGATTCTAGTGGAAATCGGTCCAACGGTCTAGGAGGAGATGCAAAAAATGTGTTTTCCAAACTTTTCCAAATATCTCAAAAACTTTCCAGGCGGACATTGAGGGTCCTTATGGCAAATTTGTAGAGCAGGTCCACCTGAACATCTGGAAAAAAAAAGTTTGAAAATCGGACCAACGGCGAGGAAGTTATTGGCTTTAACGTAAAACCTTCGATTATAGCGCCACCTTCAGGCCGATTCGAAAAATCTTTTTTGAGCACCTACCAGCCAACAATATCTGTCATTGGGCCAAATGTGAGGTCTCTACCATTTACCATCTCACGGGAATTTGCGTTGGGGCAGATGAACAAGAACGGGAATAATAATAAACCGGGTGAAAAACAATAGGGTTTCAGCCCCTTCAGGGCTTGAACCCCTAATAATAAACCGGGTGAAAAACAATAGGGTTTCAGCCCCTTCAGGGCTTGAACCCCTAATAAATGGGAAACGGAAGGTGCGATGGTGATTCCGCACGGGCCTCCTAAAGCTACTTTTCCACCCCGAGTCCAACGCCGCCATCCCTGAGCCTCTACGAGTTACGGTTGCGGAGATACGTTGCTGTAGCGCCCCCCATAGGCAAACAATAGCGCCCCCTACAGGCCAAATGACACTTTCTTTTCTGAAATCAGCTCAGAAGTGTCAAGTGTCATACAAGAAGGAAGGCTGGCCATAATGGCAATGAATCTGCACTTCCTGCCGCCCTTCAAAATCAAACAATTTAGAAGGTACAGGTACTGAATGCTGCTATAGCGCCCCCTTTTGGTCGAATTGCACCAAATTTGACACGCATGGTCTAGGATGGTCTCCGAAGACCTCCTGCAAGTTTCGTGAAGATTCCTTAATCGGTCATGAAGTTATGACAATTTAGCTGTGAGGCCACGCCCCTCTCAACTTTAACGATCAATATCTCCGAAACTAAAGTAGATTTCAAAAATTCCAAATTCAGGATTGTAGAGCTTGCTCCATAGATGCTTCCTGTCGATTCTAGTGGAAATCGGTCACACGGTCTAGGAGGAGATGCAAAAAATGTGTTTTCCAAACTTTTCCAAATATCTCAAAAACTTTCCAGGCGGACATTGAGGGTCCTTATGGCAAATTTGTAGAGCAGGTCCACCTGAACATCTGGAAAAAAAAAGTTTGAAAATCGGACCAACGGCGTGGAAGTTATTGCCTTTAACGTAAAACCGTCGATTATAGCGCCACCTTCAGGCCGATTCGAAAAATCTTTCTTGAGCAGCTACCTGCCAACAATATCTGTCATTGGGCCAAATGTCAGGTCTCTACCATTTACCAACTCACGGGAATTTGCGTTGGGGCAGATGAACAAGAATAATAATAATAAACCGGGTGAAAAACAATAGGGTTTCAGCCCCTTCAGGGCTTGAACCCCTAATAAATGGGAAACGGAAGGTGCGATGGTGATTCCGCACGGGCCTCCTAAAGCTACTTTTCCACCCCGAGTCCAACGCCGCCATCCCTGAGCCTCTACGAGTTACGGTTGCGGAGATACGTTGCTGTAGCGCCCCCCATAGGCAAACAATAGCGCCCCCTACAGGCCAAATGACACTTTCTTTTCTGAAATCAGCTCAGAAGTGTCAAGTGTCATACAAGAAGGAAGGCTGGCCATAATGGCAATGAATCTGCACTTCCTGCCGCCCTTCAAAATCAAACAATTTAGAAGGTACAGGTACTGAATGCTGCTATAGCGCCCCCTTTTGGTCGAATTGCACCAAATTTGACACGCATGGTCTAGGATGGTCTCCGAAGACCTCCTGCAAGTTTCGTGAAGATTCCTTAATCGGTCATGAAGTTATGACAATTTAGCTGTGAGGCCACGCCCCTCTCAACTTTAACGATCAATATCTCCGAAACTAAAGTAGATTTCAAAAATTCCAAATTCAGGATTGTAGAGCTTGCTCCATAGATGCTTCCTGTCGATTCTAGTGGAAATCGGTCACACGGTCTAGGAGGAGATGCAAAAAATGTGTTTTCCAAACTTTTCCAAATATCTCAAAAACTTTCCAGGCGGACATTGAGGGTCCTTATGGCAAATTTGTAGAGCAGGTCCACCTGAACATCTGGAAAAAAAAAGTTTGAAAATCGGACCAACGGCGTGGAAGTTATTGCCTTTAACGTAAAACCGTCGATTATAGCGCCACCTTCAGGCCGATTCGAAAAATCTTTCTTGAGCAGCTACCTGCCAACAATATCTGTCATTGGGCCAAATGTCAGGTCTCTACCATTTACCAACTCACGGGAATTTGCGTTGGGGCAGATGAACAAGAATAATAAATATAGCCGCAAGCGGCGATGGGCGGGGTTCAAGCCTTGCGCAGATGACAAAGCTTCTGATTCTGACTAGGACATCCTCCTTGATATATCTGACAAGTTTTGCGATCATTGGACAAACAGGTGTGGAGTTACAGCCTTTTTTATGTTAAGCCACGCCCATTTCTGGCGTTTATGGCGCCCCCTTTTAGTCGAATTGCACAAAATTTGACACACATGGTCTAGGATGGTCTCCGAAGACCTCCTGCAAGTTTCGTGAAGATTCCTTAATCGGTCATGAAGTTATGACAATTTAGCTGTGAGGCCACGCCCTCTCACAACTTTAACGATCAATATCTCTGAAACTAAAGTAGATTTCAAAAATTCCAAATTCAGGATTGTAGAGCTTGCTCCATAGATGCTTCCTTTCGATTCTAGTGGAAATCGGTCCAACGGTCTAGGAGGAGATGCAAAAAATGTGTTTTCCAAACTTTTCCAAATATCTCAAAAACTTTCCAGGCGGACATTGAGGGTCCTTATGGCAAATTTGTAGAGCAGGTCCACCTGAACATCTGGAAAAAAAAAGTTTGAAAATCGGACCAACGGCGAGGAAGTTATTGGCTTTAACGTAAAACCTTCGATTATAGCGCCACCTTCAGGCCGATTCGAAAAATATTTTTTGAGCACCTACCAGCCAACAATATCTGTCATTGGGCCAAATGTGAGGTCTCTACCATTTACCATCTCACGGGAATTTGCGTTGGGGCAGATGAACAAGAACGGGAATAATAATAAACCGGGTGAAAAACAATAGGGTTTCAGCCCCTTCAGGGCTTGAACCCCTAATAATAAACCGGGTGAAAAACAATAGGGTTTCAGCCCCTTCAGGGCTTGAACCCCTAATAAATGGGAAACGGAAGGTGCGATGGTGATTCCGCACGGGCCTCCTAAAGCTACTTTTCCACCCCGAGTCCAACGCCGCCATCCCTGAGCCTCTACGAGTTACGGTTGCGGAGATACGTTGCTGTAGCGCCCCCCATAGGCAAACAATAGCGCCCCCTACAGGCCAAATGACACTTTCTTTTCTGAAATCAGCTCAGAAGTGTCAAGTGTCATACAAGAAGGAAGGCTGGCCATAATGGCAATGAATCTGCACTTCCTGCCGCCCTTCAAAATCAAACAATTTAGAAGGTACAGGTACTGAATGCTGCTATAGCGCCCCCTTTTGGTCGAATTGCACCAAATTTGACACGCATGGTCTAGGATGGTCTCCGAAGACCTCCTGCAAGTTTCGTGAAGATTCCTTAATCGGTCATGAAGTTATGACAATTTAGCTGTGAGGCCACGCCCCTCTCAACTTTAACGATCAATATCTCCGAAACTAAAGTAGATTTCAAAAATTCCAAATTCAGGATTGTAGAGCTTGCTCCATAGATGCTTCCTGTCGATTCTAGTGGAAATCGGTCACACGGTCTAGGAGGAGATGCAAAAAATGTGTTTTCCAAACTTTTCCAAATATCTCAAAAACTTTCCAGGCGGACATTGAGGGTCCTTATGGCAAATTTGTAGAGCAGGTCCACCTGAACATCTGGAAAAAAAAAGTTTGAAAATCGGACCAACGGCGTGGAAGTTATTGCCTTTAACGTAAAACCGTCGATTATAGCGCCACCTTCAGGCCGATTCGAAAAATCTTTCTTGAGCAGCTACCTGCCAACAATATCTGTCATTGGGCCAAATGTCAGGTCTCTACCATTTACCAACTCACGGGAATTTGCGTTGGGGCAGATGAACAAGAATAATAATAATAAACCGGGTGAAAAACAATAGGGTTTCAGCCCCTTCAGGGCTTGAACCCCTAATAAATGGGAAACGGAAGGTGCGATGGTGATTCCGCACGGGCCTCCTAAAGCTACTTTTCCACCCCGAGTCCAACGCCGCCATCCCTGAGCCTCTACGAGTTACGGTTGCGGAGATACGTTGCTGTAGCGCCCCCCATAGGCAAACAATAGCGCCCCCTACAGGCCAAATGACACTTTCTTTTCTGAAATCAGCTCAGAAGTGTCAAGTGTCATACAAGAAGGAAGGCTGGCCATAATGGCAATGAATCTGCACTTCCTGCCGCCCTTCAAAATCAAACAATTTAGAAGGTACAGGTACTGAATGCTGCTATAGCGCCCCCTTTTGGTCGAATTGCACCAAATTTGACACGCATGGTCTAGGATGGTCTCCGAAGACCTCCTGCAAGTTTCGTGAAGATTCCTTAATCGGTCATGAAGTTATGACAATTTAGCTGTGAGGCCACGCCCCTCTCAACTTTAACGATCAATATCTCCGAAACTAAAGTAGATTTCAAAAATTCCAAATTCAGGATTGTAGAGCTTGCTCCATAGATGCTTCCTGTCGATTCTAGTGGAAATCGGTCACACGGTCTAGGAGGAGATGCAAAAAATGTGTTTTCCAAACTTTTCCAAATATCTCAAAAACTTTCCAGGCGGACATTGAGGGTCCTTATGGCAAATTTGTAGAGCAGGTCCACCTGAACATCTGGAAAAAAAAAGTTTGAAAATCGGACCAACGGCGTGGAAGTTATTGCCTTTAACGTAAAACCGTCGATTATAGCGCCACCTTCAGGCCGATTCGAAAAATCTTTCTTGAGCAGCTACCTGCCAACAATATCTGTCATTGGGCCAAATGTCAGGTCTCTACCATTTACCAACTCACGGGAATTTGCGTTGGGGCAGATGAACAAGAATAATAAATATAGCCGCAAGCGGCGATGGGCGGGGTTCAAGCCTTGCGCAGATGACAAAGCTTCTGATTCTGACTAGGACATCCTCCTTGATATATCTGACAAGTTTCGCGATCATTGGACAAACAGGTGTGGAGTTACAGCCTTTTTTATGTTAAGCCACGCCCATTTCTGGCGTTTATGGCGCCCCCTTTTAGTCGAATTGCACAAAATTTGACACACATGGTCTAGGATGGTCTCCGAAGACCTCCTGCAAGTTTCGTGAAGATTCCTTAATCGGTCATGAAGTTATGACAATTTAGCTGTGAGGCCACGCCCTCTCACAACTTTAACGATCAATATCTCTGAAACTAAAGTAGATTTCAAAAATTCCAAATTCAGGATTGTAGAGCTTGCTCCATAGATGCTTCCTTTCGATTCTAGTGGAAATCGGTCCAACGGTCTAGGAGGAGATGCAAAAAATGTGTTTTCCAAACTTTTCCAAATATCTCAAAAACTTTCCAGGCGGACATTGAGGGTCCTTATGGCAAATTTGTAGAGCAGGTCCACCTGAACATCTGGAAAAAAAAAGTTTGAAAATCGGACCAACGGCGAGGAAGTTATTGGCTTTAAGGTAAAACCTTCGATTATAGCGCCACCTTCAGGCCGATTCGAAAAATCTTTTTTGAGCACCTACCAGCCAACAATATCTGTCATTGGGCCAAATGTGAGGTCTCTACCATTTACCATCTCACGGGAATTTGCGTTGGGGCAGATGAACAAGAACGGGAATAATAATAAACCGGGTGAAAAACAATAGGGTTTCAGCCCCTTCAGGGCTTGAACCCCTAATAATAAACCGGGTGAAAAACAATAGGGTTTCAGCCCCTTCAGGGCTTGAACCCCTAATAAATGGGAAACGGAAGGTGCGATGGTGATTCCGCACGGGCCTCCTAAAGCTACTTTTCCACCCCGAGTCCAACGCCGCCATCCCTGAGCCTCTACGAGTTACGGTTGCGGAGATACGTTGCTGTAGCGCCCCCCATAGGCAAACAATAGCGCCCCCTACAGGCCAAATGACACTTTCTTTTCTGAAATCAGCTCAGAAGTGTCAAGTGTCATACAAGAAGGAAGGCTGGCCATAATGGCAATGAATCTGCACTTCCTGCCGCCCTTCAAAATCAAACAATTTAGAAGGTACAGGTACTGAATGCTGCTATAGCGCCCCCTTTTGGTCGAATTGCACCAAATTTGACACGCATGGTCTAGGATGGTCTCCGAAGACCTCCTGCAAGTTTCGTGAAGATTCCTTAATCGGTCATGAAGTTATGACAATTTAGCTGTGAGGCCACGCCCCTCTCAACTTTAACGATCAATATCTCCGAAACTAAAGTAGATTTCAAAAATTCCAAATTCAGGATTGTAGAGCTTGCTCCATAGATGCTTCCTGTCGATTCTAGTGGAAATCGGTCACACGGTCTAGGAGGAGATGCAAAAAATGTGTTTTCCAAACTTTTCCAAATATCTCAAAAACTTTCCAGGCGGACATTGAGGGTCCTTATGGCAAATTTGTAGAGCAGGTCCACCTGAACATCTGGAAAAAAAAAGTTTGAAAATCGGACCAACGGCGTGGAAGTTATTGCCTTTAACGTAAAACCGTCGATTATAGCGCCACCTTCAGGCCGATTCGAAAAATCTTTCTTGAGCAGCTACCTGCCAACAATATCTGTCATTGGGCCAAATGTCAGGTCTCTACCATTTACCAACTCACAGGAATTTGCGTTGGGGCAGATGAACAAGAATAATAATAATAAACCGGGTGAAAAACAATAGGGTTTCAGCCCCTTCAGGGCTTGAACCCCTAATAAATGGGAAACGGAAGGTGCGATGGTGATTCCGCACGGGCCTCCTAAAGCTACTTTTCCACCCCGAGTCCAACGCCGCCATCCCTGAGCCTCTACGAGTTACGGTTGCGGAGATACGTTGCTGTAGCGCCCCCCATAGGCAAACAATAGCGCCCCCTACAGGCCAAATGACACTTTCTTTTCTGAAATCAGCTCAGAAGTGTCAAGTGTCATACAAGAAGGAAGGCTGGCCATAATGGCAATGAATCTGCACTTCCTGCCGCCCTTCAAAATCAAACAATTTAGAAGGTACAGGTACTGAATGCTGCTATAGCGCCCCCTTTTGGTCGAATTGCACCAAATTTGACACGCATGGTCTAGGATGGTCTCCGAAGACCTCCTGCAAGTTTCGTGAAGATTCCTTAATCGGTCATGAAGTTATGACAATTTAGCTGTGAGGCCACGCCCCTCTCAACTTTAACGATCAATATCTCCGAAACTAAAGTAGATTTCAAAAATTCCAAATTCAGGATTGTAGAGCTTGCTCCATAGATGCTTCCTGTCGATTCTAGTGGAAATCGGTCACACGGTCTAGGAGGAGATGCAAAAAATGTGTTTTCCAAACTTTTCCAAATATCTCAAAAACTTTCCAGGCGGACATTGAGGGTCCTTATGGCAAATTTGTAGAGCAGGTCCACCTGAACATCTGGAAAAAAAAAGTTTGAAAATCGGACCAACGGCGTGGAAGTTATTGCCTTTAACGTAAAACCGTCGATTATAGCGCCACCTTCAGGCCGATTCGAAAAATCTTTCTTGAGCAGCTACCTGCCAACAATATCTGTCATTGGGCCAAATGTCAGGTCTCTACCATTTACCAACTCACGGGAATTTGCGTTGGGGCAGATGAACAAGAATAATAAATATAGCCGCAAGCGGCGATGGGCGGGGTTCAAGCCTTGCGCAGATGACAAAGCTTCTGATTCTGACTAGGACATCCTCCTTGATATATCTGACAAGTTTCGCGATCATTGGACAAACAGGTGTGGAGTTACAGACTTTTTTATGTTAAGCCACGCCCATTTCTGGCGTTTATGGCGCCCCCTTTTAGTCGAATTGCACAAAATTTGACACACATGGTCTAGGATGGTCTCCGAAGACCTCCTGCAAGTTTCGTGAAGATTCCTTAATCGGTCATGAAGTTATGACAATTTAGCTGTGAGGCCACGCCCTCTCACAACTTTAACGATCAATATCTCTGAAACTAAAGTAGATTTCAAAAATTCCAAATTCAGGATTGTAGAGCTTGCTCCATAGATGCTTCCTTTCGATTCTAGTGGAAATCGGTCCAACGGTCTAGGAGGAGATGCAAAAAATGTGTTTTCCAAACTTTTCCAAATATCTCAAAAACTTTCCAGGCGGACATTGAGGGTCCTTATGGCAAATTTGTAGAGCAGGTCCACCTGAACATCTGGAAAAAAAAAGTTTGAAAATCGGACCAACGGCGAGGAAGTTATTGGCTTTAACGTAAAACCTTCGATTATAGCGCCACCTTCAGGCCGATTCGAAAAATCTTTTTTGAGCACCTACCAGCCAACAATATCTGTCATTGGGCCAAATGTGAGGTCTCTACCATTTACCATCTCACGGGAATTTGCGTTGGGGCAGATGAACAAGAACGGGAATAATAATAAACCGGGTGAAAAACAATAGGGTTTCAGCCCCTTCAGGGCTTGAACCCCTAATAATAAACCGGGTGAAAAACAATAGGGTTTCAGCCCCTTCAGGGCTTGAACCCCTAATAAATGGGAAACGGAAGGTGCGATGGTGATTCCGCACGGGCCTCCTAAAGCTACTTTTCCACCCCGAGTCCAACGCCGCCATCCCTGAGCCTCTACGAGTTACGGTTGCGGAGATACGTTGCTGTAGCGCCCCCCATAGGCAAACAATAGCGCCCCCTACAGGCCAAATGACACTTTCTTTTCTGAAATCAGCTCAGAAGTGTCAAGTGTCATACAAGAAGGAAGGCTGGCCATAATGGCAATGAATCTGCACTTCCTGCCGCCCTTCAAAATCAAACAATTTAGAAGGTACAGGTACTGAATGCTGCTATAGCGCCCCCTTTTGGTCGAATTGCACCAAATTTGACACGCATGGTCTAGGATGGTCTCCGAAGACCTCCTGCAAGTTTCGTGAAGATTCCTTAATCGGTCATGAAGTTATGACAATTTAGCTGTGAGGCCACGCCCCTCTCAACTTTAACGATCAATATCTCCGAAACTAAAGTAGATTTCAAAAATTCCAAATTCAGGATTGTAGAGCTTGCTCCATAGATGCTTCCTGTCGATTCTAGTGGAAATCGGTCACACGGTCTAGGAGGAGATGCAAAAAATGTGTTTTCCAAACTTTTCCAAATATCTCAAAAACTTTCCAGGCGGACATTGAGGGTCCTTATGGCAAATTTGTAGAGCAGGTCCACCTGAACATCTGGAAAAAAAAAGTTTGAAAATCGGACCAACGGCGTGGAAGTTATTGCCTTTAACGTAAAACCGTCGATTATAGCGCCACCTTCAGGCCGATTCGAAAAATATTTCTTGAGCAGCTACCTGCCAACAATATCTGTCATTGGGCCAAATGTCAGGTCTCTACCATTTACCAACTCACGGGAATTTGCGTTGGGGCAGATGAACAAGAATAATAATAATAAACCGGGTGAAAAACAATAGGGTTTCAGCCCCTTCAGGGCTTGAACCCCTAATAAATGGGAAACGGAAGGTGCGATGGTGATTCCGCACGGGCCTCCTAAAGCTACTTTTCCACCCCGAGTCCAACGCCGCCATCCCTGAGCCTCTACGAGTTACGGTTGCGGAGATACGTTGCTGTAGCGCCCCCCATAGGCAAACAATAGCGCCCCCTACAGGCCAAATGACACTTTCTTTTCTGAAATCAGCTCAGAAGTGTCAAGTGTCATACAAGAAGGAAGGCTGGCCATAATGGCAATGAATCTGCACTTCCTGCCGCCCTTCAAAATCAAACAATTTAGAAGGTACAGGTACTGAATGCTGCTATAGCGCCCCCTTTTAGTCGAATTGCACAAAATTTGACACGCATGGTCTAGGATGGTCTCCGAAGACCTCCTGCAAGTTTCGTGAAGATTCCTTAATCGGTCATGAAGTTATGACAATTTAGCTGTGAGGCCACGCCCCTCTCAACTTTAACGATCAATATCTCCGAAACTAAAGTAGATTTCAAAAATTCCAAATTCAGGATTGTAGAGCTTGCTCCATAGATGCTTCCTGTCGATTCTAGTGGAAATCGGTCACACGGTCTAGGAGGAGATGCAAAAAATGTGTTTTCCAAACTTTTCCAAATATCTCAAAAACTTTCCAGGCGGACATTGAGGCTCCTTATGGCAAATTTGTAGAGCAGGTCCACCTGAACATCTGGAAAAAAAAAGTTTGAAAATCGGACCAACGGCGTGGAAGTTATTGCCTTTAACGTAAAACCGTCGATTATAGCGCCACCTTCAGGCCGATTCGAAAAATCTTTCTTGAGCAGCTACCTGCCAACAATATCTGTCATTGGGCCAAATGTCAGGTCTCTACCATTTACCAACTCACGGGAATTTGCGTTGGGGCAGATGAACAAGAATAATAATAATAAACCGGGTGAAAAACAATAGGGTTTCAGCCCCTTCAGGGCTTGAACCCCTAATAAATGGGAAACGGAAGGTGCGATGGTGATTCCGCACGGGCCTCCTAAAGCTACTTTTCCACCCCGAGTCCAACGCCGCCATCCCTGAGCCTCTACGAGTTACGGTTGCGGAGATACGTTGCTGTAGCGCCCCCCATAGGCAAACAATAGCGCCCCCTACAGGCCAAATGACACTTTATTTTCTGAAATCAGCTCAGAAGTGTCAAGTGTCATACAAGAAGGAAGGCTGGCCATAATGGCAATGAATCTGCACTTCCTGCCGCCCTTCAAAATCAAACAATTTAGAAGGTACAGGTACTGAATGCTGCTATAGCGCCCCCTTTTGGTCGAATTGCACCAAATTTGACACGCATGGTCTAGGATGGTCTCCGAAGACCTCCTGCAAGTTTCGTGAAGATTCCTTAATCGGTCATGAAGTTATGACAATTTAGCTGTGAGGCCACGCCCCTCTCAACTTTAACGATCAATATCTCCGAAACTAAAGTAGATTTCAAAAATTCCAAATTCAGGATTGTAGAGCTTGCTCCATAGATGCTTCCTGTCGATTCTAGTGGAAATCGGTCACACGGTCTAGGAGGAGATGCAAAAAATGTGTTTTCCAAACTTTTCCAAATATCTCAAAAACTTTCCAGGCGGACATTGAGGGTCCTTATGGCAAATTTGTAGAGCAGGTCCACCTGAACATCTGGAAAAAAAAAGTTTGAAAATCGGACCAACGGCGTGGAAGTTATTGCCTTTAACGTAAAACCGTCGATTATAGCGCCACCTTCAGGCCGATTCGAAAAATCTTTCTTGAGCAGCTACCTGCCAACAATATCTGTCATTGGGCCAAATGTCAGGTCTCTACCATTTACCAACTCACGGGAATTTGCGTTGGGGCAGATGAACAAGAATAATAATAATAAACCGGGTGAAAAACAATAGGGTTTCAGCCCCTTCAGGGCTTGAACCCCTAATAAATGGGAAACGGAAGGTGCGATGGTGATTCCGCACGGGCCTCCTAAAGCTACTTTTCCACCCCGAGTCCAACGCCGCCATCCCTGAGCCTCTACGAGTTACGGTTGCGGAGATACGTTGCTGTAGCGCCCCCCATAGGCAAACAATAGCGCCCCCTACAGGCCAAATGACACTTTCTTTTCTGAAATCAGCTCAGAAGTGTCAAGTGTCATACAAGAAGGAAGGCTGGCCATAATGGCAATGAATCTGCACTTCCTGCCGCCCTTCAAAATCAAACAATTTAGAAGGTACAGGTACTGAATGCTGCTATAGCGCCCCCTTTTGGTGGAATTGCACCAAATTTGACACGCATGGTCTGGGATGGTCTCCGAAGACCTCCTGCAAGTTTCGTGAAGATTCCTTAATCGGTCATGAAGTAATGACAGTTTAGCTGTGAGGCCACGCCCTCTCACAACTTTAACGATCAATATCTCCGAAACTAAAGTAGATTTCAAAAATTCCAAATTCAGGATTGTAGAGCTTGCTCCATAGATGCTTCCTGTCGATTCTAGTGGAAATCGGTCCAACGGTCTAGGAGGAGATGCAAAAAATGTGTTTTCCAAACTTTTCCAAATATCTCAAAAACTTTCCAGGCGGACATTGAGGGTCCTTATGGCAAATTTGTAGAGCAGGTCCACCTGAACATCTGGAAAAAAAAAGTTTGAAAATCGGACCAACGGCGTGGAAGTTAAGGCCTTTAACGTAAAACCGTCGATTATAGCGCCACCTTCAGGCCGATTCGAAAAATATTTCTTGAGCAGCTACCTGCCAACAATATCTGTCATTGGGCCAAATGTCAGGTCTCTACCATTTACCAACTCACGGGAATTTGCGTTGGGGCAGATGAACAAGAATAATAATAATAAACCGGGTGAAAAACAATAGGGTTTCAGCCCCTTCAGGGCTTGAACCCCTAATAAATGGGAAACGGAAGGTGCGATGGTGATTCCGCACGGGCCTCCTAAAGCTACTTTTCCACCCCGAGTCCAACGCCGCCATCCCTGAGCCTCTACGAGTTACGGTTGCGGAGATACGTTGCTGTAGCGCCCCCCATAGGCAAACAATAGCGCCCCCTACAGGCCAAATGACACTTTCTTTTCTGAAATCAGCTCAGAAGTGTCAAGTGTCATACAAGAAGGAAGGCTGGCCATAATGGCAATGAATCTGCACTTCCTGCCGCCCTTCAAAATCAAACAATTTAGAAGGTACAGGTACTGAATGCTGCTATAGCGCCCCCTTTTAGTCGAATTGCACAAAATTTGACACGCATGGTCTAGGATGGTCTCCGAAGACCTCCTGCAAGTTTCGTGAAGATTCCTTAATCGGTCATGAAGTTATGACAATTTAGCTGTGAGGCCACGCCCCTCTCAACTTTAACGATCAATATCTCCGAAACTAAAGTAGATTTCAAAAATTCCAAATTCAGGATTGTAGAGCTTGCTCCATAGATGCTTCCTGTCGATTCTAGTGGAAATCGGTCACACGGTCTAGGAGGAGATGCAAAAAATGTGTTTTCCAAACTTTTCCAAATATCTCAAAAACTTTCCAGGCGGACATTGAGGCTCCTTATGGCAAATTTGTAGAGCAGGTCCACCTGAACATCTGGAAAAAAAAAGTTTGAAAATCGGACCAACGGCGTGGAAGTTATTGCCTTTAACGTAAAACCGTCGATTATAGCGCCACCTTCAGGCCGATTCGAAAAATCTTTCTTGAGCAGCTACCTGCCAACAATATCTGTCATTGGGCCAAATGTCAGGTCTCTACCATTTACCAACTCACGGGAATTTGCGTTGGGGCAGATGAACAAGAATAATAATAATAAACCGGGTGAAAAACAATAGGGTTTCAGCCCCTTCAGGGCTTGAACCCCTAATAAATGGGAAACGGAAGGTGCGATGGTGATTCCGCACGGGCCTCCTAAAGCTACTTTTCCACCCCGAGTCCAACGCCGCCATCCCTGAGCCTCTACGAGTTACGGTTGCGGAGATACGTTGCTGTAGCGCCCCCCATAGGCAAACAATAGCGCCCCCTACAGGCCAAATGACACTTTCTTTTCTGAAATCAGCTCAGAAGTGTCAAGTGTCATACAAGAAGGAAGGCTGGCCATAATGGCAATGAATCTGCACTTCCTGCCGCCCTTCAAAATCAAACAATTTAGAAGGTACAGGTACTGAATGCTGCTATAGCGCCCCCTTTTGGTCGAATTGCACCAAATTTGACACGCATGGTCTAGGATGGTCTCCGAAGACCTCCTGCAAGTTTCGTGAAGATTCCTTAATCGGTCATGAAGTTATGACAATTTAGCTGTGAGGCCACGCCCCTCTCAACTTTAACGATCAATATCTCCGAAACTAAAGTAGATTTCAAAAATTCCAAATTCAGGATTGTAGAGCTTGCTCCATAGATGCTTCCTGTCGATTCTAGTGGAAATCGGTCACACGGTCTAGGAGGAGATGCAAAAAATGTGTTTTCCAAACTTTTCCAAATATCTCAAAAACTTTCCAGGCGGACATTGAGGGTCCTTATGGCAAATTTGTAGAGCAGGTCCACCTGAACATCTGGAAAAAAAAAGTTTGAAAATCGGACCAACGGCGTGGAAGTTATTGCCTTTAACGTAAAACCGTCGATTATAGCGCCACCTTCAGGCCGATTCGAAAAATCTTTCTTGAGCAGCTACCTGCCAACAATATCTGTCATTGGGCCAAATGTCAGGTCTCTACCATTTACCAACTCACGGGAATTTGCGTTGGGGCAGATGAACAAGAATAATAATAATAAACCGGGTGAAAAACAATAGGGTTTCAGCCCCTTCAGGGCTTGAACCCCTAATAAATGGGAAACGGAAGGTGCGATGGTGATTCCGCACGGGCCTCCTAAAGCTACTTTTCCACCCCGAGTCCAACGCCGCCATCCCTGAGCCTCTACGAGTTACGGTTGCGGAGATACGTTGCTGTAGCGCCCCCCATAGGCAAACAATAGCGCCCCCTACAGGCCAAATGACACTTTCTTTTCTGAAATCAGCTCAGAAGTGTCAAGTGTCATACAAGAAGGAAGGCTGGCCATAATGGCAATGAATCTGCACTTCCTGCCGCCCTTCAAAATCAAACAATTTAGAAGGTACAGGTACTGAATGCTGCTATAGCGCCCCCTTTTGGTGGAATTGCACCAAATTTGACACGCATGGTCTGGGATGGTCTCCGAAGACCTCCTGCAAGTTTCGTGAAGATTCCTTAATCGGTCATGAAGTAATGACAGTTTAGCTGTGAGGCCACGCCCTCTCACAACTTTAACGATCAATATCTCCGAAACTAAAGTAGATTTCAAAAATTCCAAATTCAGGATTGTAGAGCTTGCTCCATAGATGCTTCCTGTCGATTCTAGTGGAAATCGGTCCAACGGTCTAGGAGGAGATGCAAAAAATGTGTTTTCCAAACTTTTCCAAATATCTCAAAAACTTTCCAGGCGGACATTGAGGGTCCTTATGGCAAATTTGTAGAGCAGGTCCACCTGAACATCTGGAAAAAAAAAGTTTGAAAATCGGACCAACGGCGTGGAAGTTAAGGCCTTTAACGTAAAACCGTCGATTATAGCGCCACCTTCAGGCCGATTCGAAAAATCTTTTTTGAGCACCTACCAGCCAACACTATCTGTCATTGGGCCAGGTTTCAGGTCTCTACCATTTACCAACTCACGGGAATTTGCGTTGGGGCAGATGAACAAGAATAATAAATATAGCCGCAAGCGGCGATGGGCGGGGTTCAAGCCTTGCGCAGATGACAAAGCTTCTGATTCTGACTAGGACATCCTCCTTGATATATCTAACAAGTTTCGCGATCATTGGACAAAATAGGTGTGGAGTTACAGCCTTTTTTATGTTAAGCCACGCCCATTTCTGGCGTTTATGGCGCCCCCTTTTGGTGGAATTGCACCAAATTTGACACGCATGGTCTGGGATGGTCTCCGAAGACCTCCTGCAAGTTTCGTGAAGATTCCTTCATCGGTCATGAAGTTATGACAATTTAGCTGTGAGGCCACGTCCCTCTCAACTTTAACGATCAATATCTCCGAAACTAAAGTAGCTTTCAAAAATCCACCAATCACGATTGTAGAGCTTGCTCCATAGATTCTCCCTTGCGATTCTAGTGCAAATCGGTCCAACGGTCTAGGAGGAGATGCAAAAAATGTGTTTTCCAAACTTTTCCAAATATCTCAAAAACTTTCCAGACGGACATTGAGGGTCCTTATGGCAAACTTGTAGAGCAGGTCCACCTGAACATCTGGAAAAAAAAAGTTTGAAAATCGGACCAACGGCGTGGAAGTTAAGGCCTTTAACGTAAAACCATCGATTATAGCGCCACCTTCAGGCCGATTCGAAAAATCTTTTTTGAGCAGCTACCTGCCACCAATATCTGTCATTGGGCCAAATGTCAGGTCTCTACCATTTACCAACTCACGGGAATTTGCGTCGGGGCAGATGAACAATAATAACGAGAATAATAATAAACCGGGTGAAAAACAATAGGGTTTCAGCCCCTTCAGGGCTTGAACCCCTAATAATAAACCGGCACAAAAACAATAGGGTTTCAGCCCCTTCAGGGCTTGAACCCCTAATAAACCGGGTGAAAAACAATAGGGTTTCAGCCCCTTCAGGGCTTGAACCCCTAATAAATGGGAAACGGAAGGTGCGATGGTGATTCCGCACGGGCCTCCTAAAGCTACTTTTCCACCCCGAGTCCAACGCCGCCATCCCTGAGCCTCTACGAGTTACGGTTGCGGAGATACGTTGCTGTAGCGCCCCCCATAGGCAAACAATAGCGCCCCCTACAGGCCAAATGACACTTTCTTTTCTGAAATCAGCTCAGAAGTGTCAAGTGTCATACAAGAAGGAAGGCTGGCCATAATGGCAATGAATCTGCACTTCCTGCCGCCCTTCAAAATCAAACAATTTAGAAGGTACAGGTACTGAATGCTGCTATAGCGCCCCCTTTTGGTCGAATTGCACCAAATTTGACACGCATGGTCTAGGATGGTCTCCGAAGACCTCCTGCAAGTTTCGTGAAGATTCCTTAATCGGTCATGAAGTTATGACAATTTAGCTGTGAGGCCACGCCCCTCTCAACTTTAACGATCAATATCTCCGAAACTAAAGTAGATTTCAAAAATTCCAAATTCAGGATTGTAGAGCTTGCTCCATAGATGCTTCCTGTCGATTCTAGTGGAAATCGGTCACACGGTCTAGGAGGAGATGCAAAAAATGTGTTTTCCAAACTTTTCCAAATATCTCAAAAACTTTCCAGGCGGACATTGAGGGTCCTTATGGCAAATTTGTAGAGCAGGTCCACCTGAACATCGGGAAAAAAAAAGTTTGAAAATCGGACCAACGGCGTGGAAGTTATTGCCTTTAACGTAAAACCGTCGATTATAGCGCCACCTTCAGGCCGATTCGAAAAATCTTTCTTGAGCAGCTACCTGCCAACAATATCTGTCATTGGGCCAAATGTCAGGTCTCTACCATTTACCAACTCACGGGAATTTGCGTTGGGGCAGATGAACAAGAATAATAATAATAAACCGGGTGAAAAACAATAGGGTTTCAGCCCCTTCAGGGCTTGAACCCCTAATAAATGGGAAACGGAAGGTGCGATGGTGATTCCGCACGGGCCTCCTAAAGCTACTTTTCCACCCCGAGTCCAACGCCGCCATCCCTGAGCCTCTACGAGTTACGGTTGCGGAGATACGTTGCTGTAGCGCCCCCCATAGGCAAACAATAGCGCCCCCTACAGGCCAAATGACACTTTCTTTTCTGAAATCAGCTCAGAAGTGTCAAGTGTCATACAAGAAGGAAGGCTGGCCATAATGGCAATGAATCTGCACTTCCTGCCGCCCTTCAAAATCAAACAATTTAGAAGGTACAGGTACTGAATGCTGCTATAGCGCCCCCTTTTGGTCGAATTGCACCAAATTTGACACGCATGGTCTAGGATGGTCTCCGAAGACCTCCTGCAAGTTTCGTGAAGATTCCTTAATCGGTCATGAAGTTATGACAATTTAGCTGTGAGGCCACGCCCCTCTCAACTTTAACGATCAATATCTCCGAAACTAAAGTAGATTTCAAAAATTCCAAATTCAGGATTGTAGAGCTTGCTCCATAGATGCTTCCTGTCGATTCTAGTGGAAATCGGTCACACGGTCTAGGAGGAGATGCAAAAAATGTGTTTTCCAAACTTTTCCAAATATCTCAAAAACTTTCCAGGCGGACATTGAGGGTCCTTATGGCAAATTTGTAGAGCAGGTCCACCTGAACATCTGGAAAAAAAAAGTTTGAAAATCGGACCAACGGCGTGGAAGTTATGGCCTTTAACGTAAAACCGTCGATTATAGCGCCACCTTCAGGCCAATTCGAAAAATCTTTCTTGAGCAGCTACCTGCCACCAATATCTGTCATTGGGCCAAATGTCAGGTCTCTACCATTTACCAACTCACGGGAATTTGCGTCGGGGCAGATGAAAAACAGCAAGAATAATAATAAACCGAGTGAAAAACAATAGGGTTTCAGCCCCTTCAGGGCTTGAACCCCTAATAATAATAATAATAATAATAAACCGGGTGAAAAACAATAGGGTTTCAGCCCCTTCAGGGCTTGAACCCCTAATAAATGGGAAACGGAAGGTGCGATGGTGATTCCGCACGGGCCTCCTAAAGCTACTTTTCCACCCCGAGTCCAACGCCGCCATCCCTGAGCCTCTACGAGTTACGGTTGCGGAGATAGGTTGCTGTAGCGCCCCCCATAGGCAAACAATAGCGCCTCCTACAGGCCAAATGACACTTTCTTTTCTGAAATCAGCTCAGAAGTGTCAAGTGTCATACAAGAAGGAAGGCTGGCCATAATGGCAATGAATCAGCACTTCCTGCTGCCCTTCAAAATCAAACAATTTAGAAGGTACAGGTACTGAATGCTGCTATAGCGCCCCCTTTTGGTGGAATTGCACCAAATTTGACACGCATGGTCTGGGATGGTCTCCGAAGACCTCCTGCAAGTTTCGTGAAGATTCCTTAATCGGTCATGAAGTAATGACAATTTAGCTGTGAGGCCACGCCCCTCACAACTTTAACGATCAATATCTCCGAAACTAAAGTAGATTTCAAAAATTCCAAATTCAGGATTGTAGAGCTTGCTCCAAAGATGCTTCCTGGAGATTCTAGTGCAAATCGGTCAAACGGTCTAGGAGGAGATGCAAAAAATGTGTTTTCCAAACTTTTCCAAATATCTCAAAAACTTTCCAGGCGGACATTGAGGGTCCTTATGGCAAATTTGTAGAGCAGGTCCACCTGAACATCTGGAAAAAAAAAGTTTGAAAATCGGACCAACGGCGTGGAAGTTATGGCCTTTAACGTAAAACCGTCGATTATAGCGCCACCTTCAGGCCAATTCGAAAAATCTTTCTTGAGCAGCTACCTGCCACCAATATCTGTCATTGGGCCAAATGTCAGGTCTCTACCATTTACCAACTCACGGGAATTTGCGTCGGGGCAGATGAAAAACAGCAAGAAATATAGCCGCAAGCGGCGATGGGCGGGGTTCAAGCCTTGCGCAGATGACAAACCTTCTGATTCTGACTAGGACATCCTCCTTGATATATCTGCCAAGTTTCGCGATCATTGGACAAACAGGTGTGGAGTTACAGCCTTTTTTATGTTAAGCCACGCCCATTTCTGGCATTTATGGCGCCCCCTTTTGGTGGAATTGCACCAAATTTGACACACATGGTCTGGGATGGTCTCCGAAGACCTCCTGCAAGTTTCGTGAAGATTCCTTAATCGGTCATGAAGTTATGACAATTTAGCTGTGAGGCCACGCCCCTCTCAACTTTAACGATCAATATCTCCAAAACTAAAGTAGCTTTCAAAAATCCACCAATCACGATTGTAGAGCTTGCTCCATAGATGCTTCCTGGCGATGGTGGTGCAAATCGGTCCAACGGTCTAGGAGGAGATGTCAAAAATGTGTTTTCCAAACTTTTCCAAATATCTCAAAAACTTTCCAGGCGGACATTGAGGCTCCTTATGGCAAATTTGTAGAGCAGGTCCACCTGAACATCTGGAAAAAAAAAGTTTGAAAATCGGACCAACGGCGTGGAAGTTATGGCCTTTAACGTAAAACTGTCGATTATAGCGCCACCTTCAGGCCGATTCGAAAAATCTTTCTTGAGCAGCTACCAGCCAACAATATCTGTCATTGGGCCAAATGTCAGGTCTCTACCATTTACCAACTCACGGGAATTTGCGTCGGGGCAGATGAACAATAATAACGAGAATAATAATAAACCGGGTGAAAAACAATAGGGTTTCAGCCCCTTCAGGGCTTGAACCCCTAAATATAGCCGCAAGCGGCGATGGGCGGGGTTCAAGCCTTGCGCAGATGACAAAGCTTCTGATTCTGACTAGGACATCCTCCTTGATATATCTGACAAGTTTCGCGATCATTGGACAAACAGGTGTGGAGTTACAGCCTTTTTTATGTTAAGCCACGCCCATTTCTGGCGTTTATGGCGCCCCCTTTTGGTCGAATTGCACAAAATTTGACACACATGGTCTAGGATGGTCTCCGAAGACCTCCTGCAAGTTTCGTGAAGATTCCTTAATCGGTCATGAAGTTATGACAATTTAGCTGTGAGGCCACGCCCTCTCACAAATTTAACGATCAATATCTCCGAAACTAAAGTAGATTTCAAAAATTCCAAATTCAGGATTGTAGAGCTTGCTCCATAGATGCTTCCTGTCGATTCTAGTGGAAATCGGTCCAACGGTCTAGGAGGAGATGCAAAAAATGTGTTTTCCAAACTTTTCCAAATATCTCAAAAACTTTCCAGGCGGACATTGAGGGTCCTTATGGCAAATTTGTAGAGCAGGTCCACCTGAACATCTGGAAAAAAAAAGTTTGAAAATCGGACCAACGGCGTGGAAGTTATGGCCTTTAACGTAAAATCTTCAATTATAGCGCCACCTTCAGGCCAATTCGAAAAAAAAAATTTGAGCACCTACCAGCCAACAATATCTGTCATTGGGCCAACTTTCAGGTCTCTACCATTTACCAACTCACGGGAATTTGCGTCGGAGCAGATGAACAAGAATAATAATAAACCAGAGGAAAAACAATAGGGTTTCAGCCCCTTCAGGGCTTGAACCCCTAATAATAATAAACCGAGTGAAAAACAATAGGGTTTCAGCCCCTTCAGGGCTTGAACCCCTAATAAACCGGGTGAAAAACAATAGGGTTTCAGCCCCTTCAGGGCTTGAACCCCTAATAAATGGGAAACGGAAGGTGCGATGGTGATTCCGCACGGGCCTCCTAAAGCTACTTTTCCACCCCGAGTCCAACGCCGCCATCCCTGAGCCTCTACGAGTTACGGTTGCGGAGATACGTTGCTGTAGCGCCCCCCATAGGCAAACAATAGCGCCCCCTACAGGCCAAATGACACTTTCTTTTCTGAAATCAGCTCAGAAGTGTCAAGTGTCATACAAGAAGGAAGGCTGGCCATAATGGCAATGAATCTGCACTTCCTGCCGCCCTTCAAAATCAAACAATTTAGAAGGTACAGGTACTGAATGCTGCTATAGCGCCCCCTTTTGGTCGAATTGCACCAAATTTGACACGCATGGTCTAGGATGGTCTCCGAAGACCTCCTGCAAGTTTCGTGAAGATTCCTTAATCGGTCATGAAGTTATGACAATTTAGCTGTGAGGCCACGCCCCTCTCAACTTTAACGATCAATATCTCCGAAACTAAAGTAGATTTCAAAAATTCCAAATTCAGGATTGTAGAGCTTGCTCCATAGATGCTTCCTGTCGATTCTAGTGGAAATCGGTCACACGGTCTAGGAGGAGATGCAAAAAATGTGTTTTCCAAACTTTTCCAAATATCTCAAAAACTTTCCAGGCGGACATTGAGGGTCCTTATGGCAAATTTGTAGAGCAGGTCCACCTGAACATCTGGAAAAAAAAAGTTTGAAAATCGGACCAACGGCGTGGAAGTTATTGCCTTTAACGTAAAACCGTCGATTATAGCGCCACCTTCAGGCCGATTCGAAAAATCTTTCTTGAGCAGCTACCTGCCAACAATATCTGTCATTGGGCCAAATGTCAGGTCTCTACCATTTACCAACTCACGGGAATTTGCGTTGGGGCAGATGAACAAGAATAATAATAATAAACCGGGTGAAAAACAATAGGGTTTCAGCCCCTTCAGGGCTTGAACCCCTAATAAATGGGAAACGGAAGGTGCGATGGTGATTCCGCACGGGCCTCCTAAAGCTACTTTTCCACCCCGAGTCCAACGCCGCCATCCCTGAGCCTCTACGAGTTACGGTTGCGGAGATACGTTGCTGTAGCGCCCCCCATAGGCAAACAATAGCGCCCCCTACAGGCCAAATGACACTTTCTTTTCTGAAATCAGCTCAGAAGTGTCAAGTGTCATACAAGAAGGAAGGCTGGCCATAATGGCAATGAATCTGCACTTCCTGCCGCCCTTCAAAATCAAACAATTTAGAAGGTACAGGTACTGAATGCTGCTATAGCGCCCCCTTTTGGTGGAATTGCACCAAATTTGACACGCATGGTCTGGGATGGTCTCCGAAGACCTCCTGCAAGTTTCGTGAAGATTCCTTAATCGGTCATGAAGTAATGACAGTTTAGCTGTGAGGCCACGCCCTCTCACAACTTTAACGATCAATATCTCCGAAACTAAAGTAGATTTCAAAAATTCCAAATTCAGGATTGTAGAGCTTGCTCCATAGATGCTTCCTGTCGATTCTAGTGGAAATCGGTCCAACGGTCTAGGAGGAGATGCAAAAAATGTGTTTTCCAAACTTTTCCAAATATCTCAAAAACTTTCCAGGCGGACATTGAGGGTCCTTATGGCAAATTTGTAGAGCAGGTCCACCTGAACATCTGGAAAAAAAAAGTTTGAAAATCGGACCAACGGCGTGGAAGTTAAGGCCTTTAACGTAAAACCGTCGATTATAGCGCCACCTTCAGGCCGATTCGAAAAATCTTTTTTGAGCACCTACCAGCCCACACTATCTGTCATTGGGCCAGGTTTCAGGTCTCTACCATTTACCAACTCACGGGAATTTGCGTTGGGGCAGATGAACAAGAATAATAAATATAGCCGCAAGCGGCGATGGGCGGGGTTCAAGCCTTGCGCAGATGACAAAGCTTCTGATTCTGACTAGGACATCCTCCTTGATATATCTAACAAGTTTCGCGATCATTGGACAAAATAGGTGTGGAGTTACAGCCTTTTTTATGTTAAGCCACGCCCATTTCTGGCGTTTATGGCGCCCCCTTTTGGTGGAATTGCACCAAATTTGACACGCATGGTCTGGGATGGTCTCCGAAGACCTCCTGCAAGTTTCGTGAAGATTCCTTCATCGGTCATGAAGTTATGACAATTTAGCTGTGAGGCCACGTCCCTCTCAACTTTAACGATCAATATCTCCGAAACTAAAGTAGCTTTCAAAAATCCACCAATCACGATTGTAGAGCTTGCTCCATAGATGCTCCCTTGCGATTCTAGTGCAAATCGGTCCAACGGTCTAGGAGGAGATGCAAAAAATGTGTTTTCCAAACTTTTCCAAATATCTCAAAAACTTTCCAGACGGACATTGAGGGTCCTTATGGCAAACTTGTAGAGCAGGTCCACCTGAACATCTGGAAAAAAAAAGTTTGAAAATCGGACCAACGGCGTGGAAGTTAAGGCCTTTAACGTAAAACCATCGATTATAGCGCCACCTTCAGGCCGATTCGAAAAATCTTTTTTGAGCAGCTACCTGCCACCAATATCTGTCATTGGGCCAAATGTCAGGTCTCTACCATTTACCAACTCACGGGAATTTGCGTCGGGGCAGATGAACAATAATAACGAGAATAATAATAAACCGGGTGAAAAACAATAGGGTTTCAGCCCCTTCAGGGCTTGAACCCCTAATAATAAACCGGCACAAAAACAATAGGGTTTCAGCCCCTTCAGGGCTTGAACCCCTAATAAACCGGGTGAAAAACAATAGGGTTTCAGCCCCTTCAGGGCTTGAACCCCTAATAAATGGGAAACGGAAGGTGCGATGGTGATTCCGCACGGGCCTCCTAAAGCTACTTTTCCACCCCGAGTCCAACGCCGCCATCCCTGAGCCTCTACGAGTTACGGTTGCGGAGATACGTTGCTGTAGCGCCCCCCATAGGCAAACAATAGCGCCCCCTACAGGCCAAATGACACTTTATTTTCTGAAATCAGCTCAGAAGTGTCAAGTGTCATACAAGAAGGAAGGCTGGCCATAATGGCAATGAATCTGCACTTCCTGCCGCCCTTCAAAATCAAACAATTTAGAAGGTACAGGTACTGAATGCTGCTATAGCGCCCCCTTTTGGTCGAATTGCACCAAATTTGACACGCATGGTCTAGGATGGTCTCCGAAGACCTCCTGCAAGTTTCGTGAAGATTCCTTAATCGGTCATGAAGTTATGACAATTTAGCTGTGAGGCCACGCCCCTCTCAACTTTAACGATCAATATCTCCGAAACTAAAGTAGATTTCAAAAATTCCAAATTCAGGATTGTAGAGCTTGCTCCATAGATGCTTCCTGTCGATTCTAGTGGAAATCGGTCACACGGTCTAGGAGGAGATGCAAAAAATGTGTTTTCCAAACTTTTCCAAATATCTCAAAAACTTTCCAGGCGGACATTGAGGGTCCTTATGGCAAATTTGTAGAGCAGGTCCACCTGAACATCTGGAAAAAAAAAAGTTTGAAAATCGGACCAACGGCGTGGAAGTTATTGCCTTTAACGTAAAACCGTCGATTATAGCGCCACCTTCAGGCCGATTCGAAAAATCTTTCTTGAGCAGCTACCTGCCAACAATATCTGTCATTGGGCCAAATGTCAGGTCTCTACCATTTACCAACTCACGGGAATTTGCGTTGGGGCAGATGAACAAGAATAATAATAATAAACCGGGTGAAAAACAATAGGGTTTCAGCCCCTTCAGGGCTTGAACCCCTAATAAACCGGGTGAAAAACAATAGGGTTTCAGCCCCTTCAGGGCTTGAACCCCTAATAAATGGGAAACGGAAGGTGCGATGGTGATTCCGCACGGGCCTCCTAAAGCTACTTTTCCACCCCGAGTCCAACGCCGCCATCCCTGAGCCTCTACGAGTTACGGTTGCGGAGATACGTTGCTGTAGCGCCCCCCATAGGCAAACAATAGCGCCCCCTACAGGCCAAATGACAATTTATTTTCTGCAATCAGCTCAGAAGTGTCAAGTGTCATACAAGAAGGAAGGCTGGCCATAATGACAATGAATCTGCACTTCCTGCCGCCCTTCAAAATCAAACAATTTAGAAGGTACAGGTACTGAATGCTGCTATAGCGCCCCCTTTTGGTGCAATTGCACCAAATTTGACACGCATGGTCTGGGATGGTCTCCGAAGACCTCCTGCAAGTTTCGTGAAGATTCCTTAATCGGTCATGAAGTAATGACAGTTTAGCTGTGAGGCCACGCCCTCTCACAACTTTAACGATCAATATCTCCGAAACTAAAGTAGATTTCAAAAATTCCAAATTCAGGATTGTAGAGCTTGCTCCATAGATGCTTCCTGTCGATTCTAGTGGAAATCGGTCCAACGGTCTAGGAGGAGATGCAAAAAATGTGTTTTCCAAACTTTTCCAAATATCTCAAAAACTTTCCAGGCGGACATTGAGGGTCCTTATGGCAAATTTGTAGAGCAGGTCCACCTGAACATCTGGAAAAAAAAAGTTTGAAAATCGGACCAACGGCGTGGAAGTTAAGGCCTTTAACGTAAAACCGTCGATTATAGCGCCACCTTCAGGCCGATTCGAAAAATCTTTTTTGAGCACCTACCAGCCAACACTATCTGTCATTGGGCCAGGTTTCAGGTCTCTACCATTTACCAACTCACGGGAATTTGCGTTGGGGCAGATGAACAAGAATAATAATAATAAACCGGCACAAAAACAATAGGGTTTCAGCCCCTTCAGGGCTTGAACCCCTAATAAACCGGGTGAAAAACAATAGGGTTTCAGCCCCTTCAGGGCTTGAACCCCTAATAAATGGGAAACGGAAGGTGCGATGGTGATTCCGCACGGGCCTCCTAAAGCTACTTTTCCACCCCGAGTCCAACGCCGCCATCCCTGAGCCTCTACGAGTTACGGTTGCGGAGATACGTTGCTGTAGCGCCCCCCATAGGCAAACAATAGCGCCCCCTACAGGCCAAATGACACTTTCTTTTCTGAAATCAGCTCAGAAGTGTCAAGTGTCATACAAGAAGGAAGGCTGGCCATAATGGCAATGAATCTGCACTTCCTGCCGCCCTTCAAAATCAAACAATTTAGAAGGTACAGGTACTGAATGCTGCTATAGCGCCCCCTTTTGGTCGAATTGCACCAAATTTGACACGCATGGTCTAGGATGGTCTCCGAAGACCTCCTGCAAGTTTCGTGAAGATTCCTTAATCGGTCATGAAGTTATGACAATTTAGCTGTGAGGCCACGCCCCTCTCAACTTTAACGATCAATATCTCCGAAACTAAAGTAGATTTCAAAAATTCCAAATTCAGGATTGTAGAGCTTGCTCCATAGATGCTTCCTGTCGATTCTAGTGGAAATCGGTCACACGGTCTAGGAGGAGATGCAAAAAATGTGTTTTCCAAACTTTTCCAAATATCTCAAAAACTTTCCAGGCGGACATTGAGGGTCCTTATGGCAAATTTGTAGAGCAGGTCCACCTGAACATCTGGAAAAAAAAAGTTTGAAAATCGGACCAACGGCGTGGAAGTTATTGCCTTTAACGTAAAACCGTCGATTATAGCGCCACCTTCAGGCCGATTCGAAAAATCTTTCTTGAGCAGCTACCTGCCAACAATATCTGTCATTGGGCCAAATGTCAGGTCTCTACCATTTACCAACTCACGGGAATTTGCGTTGGGGCAGATGAACAAGAATAATAATAATAAACCGGGTGAAAAACAATAGGGTTTCAGCCCCTTCAGGGCTTGAACCCCTAAATATAGCCGCAAGCGGCGATGGGCGGGGTTCAAGCCTTGCGCAGATGACAAAGCTTCTGATTCTGACTAGGACATCCTCCTTGATATATCTGACAAGTTTCGCGATCATTGGACAAACAGGTGTGGAGTTACAGCCTTTTTTATGTTAAGCCACGCCCATTTCTGGCGTTTATGGCGCCCCCTTTTGGTCGAATTGCACAAAATTTGACACACATGGTCTAGGATGGTCTCCGAAGACCTCCTGCAAGTTTCGTGAAGATTCCTTAATCGGTCATGAAGTTATGACAATTTAGCTGTGAGGCCACGCCCTCTCACAAATTTAACGATCAATATCTCCGAAACTAAAGTAGATTTCAAAAATCCACCAATCACGATTGTAGAGCTTGCTCCATAGATGCTTCCTGTCGATTCTAGTGCAAATCGGTCCAACGGTCTAGGAGGAGATGCAAAAAATGTGTTTTCCAAACTTTTCCAAATATCTCAAAAACTTTCCAGGCGGACCTTGAGGAAACTGGGGGGTACTTTGAAGAGCAGGTTCACCTGAACATCTGGAAAAAAAAAGTTTGAAAATCGGACCAACGGCGTGGAAGTTATGGCCTTTCAAAGTTTGAAATTTGAACCCCTAATTATAGCGCCCCCATTAGGCCGATTCACAAAATATTTCTGGAGCATCTAGGAACCAACCATATCTGTCAGTGGGCCAAATCTCATGTCTCTGCAGTATACCAACTCACGGGAATTTGCAATGAGGCAGAGAGGAAAAGAAAAAATAAACCATAATATAGCCGCAAGCGGCGATGGGCGGGGTTCAAGCCTTGCGCAGATGACAAAGCTTCTGATTCTGACTAGGACATCCTCCTTGATATATCTGACAAGTTTCGCGATCATTGGACAAACAGGTGGGGAGTTACAGCCTTTTTTGTGTTAAGCCACGCCCATTTCTGGCGTTTATGGCGCCCCCTTTTGGTCGAATTGCACAAAATTTGACACACATGGTCTAGGATGGTCTCCGAAGACCTCCTGCAAGTTTCGTGAAGATTCCTTAATCGGTCATGAAGTTATGACAATTTAGCTGTGAGGCCACGCCCTCTCACAACTTTAACGATCAATATCTCCGAAACTAAAGTAGATTTCAAAAATTCCAAATTCAGGATTGTAGAGCTTGCTCCATAGATGCTTCCTGTCGATTCTAGTGGAAATCGGTCCAACGGTCTAGGAGGAGATGCAAAAAATGTGTTTTCCAAACTTTTCCAAATATCTCAAAAACTTTCCAGGCGGACATTGAGGGTCCTTATGGCAAATTTGTAGAGCAGGTCCACCTGAACATCTGGAAAAAAAAAGTTTGAAAATCGGACCAACGGCGTGGAAGTTATGGCCTTTAACGTAAAACCGTCGATTATAGCGCCACCTTCAGGCCGATTCGAAAAATCTTTTTTGAGCACCTACCTGCCAACAATATCTGTCATTTGGCCAAATGTCAGCTGTCTACCATTTACCAACTCACGGGAATTTGCGTTGGGGCAGATGAACAACAAGAAGAATAATAATAATAATAAACCGGCACAAAAACAATAGGGTTTCAGCCCCTTCAGGGCTTGAACCCCTAAATATAGCCGCAAGCGGCGATGGGCGGGGTTCAAGCCTTGCGCAGATGACAAAGCTTCTGATTCTGACTAGGACATCCTCCTTGATATATCTGACAAGTTTCGCGATCATTGGACAAACAGGTGTAGAGTTACAGCCTTTTTTATGTTAAGCCACGCCCATTTCTGGCGTTTATGGCGCCCCCTTTTGGTCGAATTGCACAAAATTTGACACACATGGTCTAGGATGGTCTCCGAAGACCTCCTGCAAGTTTCGTGAAGATTCCTTAATCGGTCATGAAGTTATGACAATTTAGCTGTGAGGCCACGCCCCTCTCAACTTTAACGATCAATATCTCCGAAACTAAAGTAGCTTTCAAAAATCCACCAATCACGATTGTAGAGCTTGCTCCATAGATGCTTCCTGGCGAGTCTGGTGCAAATCGGTTCAACGGTCTAGGAGGAGATGCAAAAAATGTGTTTTCCAAACTTTTCCAAATATCTCAAAAACTTTCCAGGCGGACATTGAGGGTCCTTATGGCAAATTTGTAGAGCAGGTCCACCTGAACATCTGGGAAAAAAAAGTTTGAAAATCGGACCAACGGCGTGGAAGTTATGGCCTTTAACGTAAAACCGTGGATTATAGCGCCACCTTCAGGCCGATTCAAAAAATCTTTCTTGAGCAGCTACCTGCCAACATTATCGGTCATTGGGCCAAATCTCAGGTCTCTGCCATTTACCAACTCACGGGAATTTGCGTCGGAGCAGATGAACAAGAATAATAATAATAAACCGGGTGAAAAACAATAGGGTTTCAGCCCCTTCAGGGCTTGAACCCCTAAATATAGCCGCAAGCGGCGATGGGCGGGGTTCAAGCCTTGCACAGATGACAAAGCTTCTGATTCTGACTAGGACATCCTCCTTGATATATCTGACAAGTTTCGCGATCATTGGACAAACAGGTGTGGAGTTACAGCCTTTTTTATGTTAAGCCACGCCCATTTCTGGCGTTTATGGCGCCCCCTTTTGGTGGAATTGCACCAAATTTGACACGCATAGTCTGGGATGGTCTCCGAAGACCTCCTGCAAGTTTCGTGAAGATTCCTTAATCGGTCATGAAGTTATGACAATTTAGCTGTGAGGCCACGCCCCTCTCAACTTTAACGATCAATATCTCCGAAACTAAAGTAGCTTTCAAAAATCCACCAATCACGATTGTAGAGCTTGCTCCATAGATGCTTCCTGGTGAGTCTGGTGCAAATCGGTCCAACGGTCTAGGAGGAGATGCAAAAAATGTGTTTTCCAAACTTTTCCAAATATCTCAAAAACTTTCCAGGCGGACATTGAGGGTCCTTATGGCAAACTTGTAGAGCAGGTTCACCTGAACATCTGGAAAAAAAAAGTTTGAAAATCGGACCAACGGCGTGGAAGTTATGGCCTTTAACGTAAAATCTTCAATTATAGCGCCACCTTCAGGCCAATTCGAAAAATATTTTTTGAGCACCTACCAGCCAACAATATCTGTCATTGGGCCAACTTTCAGCTTTCTACCATTTACCAACTCACGGGAATTTGCATCGGGGCAGATGAAAAACAGCAAGAATAATAATAATAAACCGGCACAAAAACAATAGGGTTTCAGCCCCTTCAGGGCTTGAACCCCTAAATATAGCCGCAAGCGGCGATGGGCGGGGTTCAAGCCTTGCGCAGATGACAAAGCTTCTGATTCTGACTAGGACATCCTCCTTGATATATCTGACAAGTTTTGCGATCATTGGACAAACAGGTGTGGAGTTACAGCCTTTTTTATGTTAAGCCACGCCCATTTCTGGCGTTTATGGCGCCCCCTTTTGGTCGAATTGCACAAAATTTGACACACATGGTCTAGGATGGTCTCCGAAGACCTCCTGCAAGTTTCGTGAAGATTCCTTAATCGGTCATGAAGTTATGACAATTTAGCTGTGAGGCCACGCCCCTCTCAACTTTAACGATCAATATCTCCGAAACTAAATTAGCTTTCAAAAATCCACCAATCACGATTGTAGAGCTTGCTCCATAGATGCTTCCTGGCGAGTCTGGTGCAAATCGGTGCAACGGTCTAGGAGGAGATGTCAAAAATGTGTTTTCCAAACTTTTCCAAATATCTCAAAAACTTTCCAGGCGGACATTGAGGGTCCTTATGGCAAATTTGTAGAGCAGGTCCACCTGAACATCTGGAAAAAAAAAGTTTGAAAATCGGACCAACGGCGTGGAAGTTATCACCTTTAACGTTAAACCTTCGATTATAGCGCCACCTTCAGGCCGATTCGAAAAATCTTTTTTGAGCACCTACCAGCCAACAATATCTGTCATTGGGCCAAATGTGAGGTCTCTACCATTTACCAACTCACGGGAATTTGCGTTGGGGCAGATGAACAAGAACGGGAATAATAATAATAATAATAAATATAGCCGCAAGCGGCGATGGGCGGGGTTCAAGCCTTGCGCAGATGACAAAGCTTCTGATTCTGACTAGGACATCCTCCTTGATATATC
Organism: Poromitra crassiceps; assembly: GCF_964638095.1. NCBI lineage: Eukaryota > Metazoa > Chordata > Actinopteri > Beryciformes > Melamphaidae > Poromitra > Poromitra crassiceps. The sequence continues at coordinate 41,094,088 of NC_139645.1, read as the reverse complement.
TGACAAGTTTTGCGATCATTGGACAAACAGGTGTGGAGTTACAGCCTTTTTTATGTTAAGCCACGCCCATTTCTGGCGTTTATGGCGCCCCCTTTTGGTGGAATTGCACCAAATTTGACACGCATGGTCTGGGATGGTCTCCGAAGACCTCCTGCAAGTTTCGTGAAGATTCCTTAATCGGTCATGAAGTTATGACAATTTAGCTGTGAGGCCACGCCCCTCTCAACTTTAGCGATCAATATCTCCAAAACTAAAGTAGCTTTCAAAAATCCACCAATCACGATTGTAGAGCTTGCTCCATAGATGCTTCCTGGCGATGGTGGTGCAAATCGGTCCAACGGTCTAGGAGGAGATGTCAAAAATGTGTTTTCCAAACTTTTCCAAATATCTCAAAAACTTTCCAGGCGGACATTGAGGGTCCTTATGGCAAATTTGTAGAGCAGGTCCACCTGAACATCTGGAAAAAAAAAGTTTGAAAATCGGACCAACGGCGTGGAAGTTAAGGCCTTTAACGTAAAACCATCGATTATAGCGCCACCTTCAGGCCGATTCGAAAAATCTTTTTTGAGCACCTACCAGCCAACAATATCTGTCATTGGGCCAAATGTGAGGTCTCTACCATTTACCAACTCACGGGAATTTGCGTTGGGGCAGATGAACAATAATAACAAGAATAAATATAGCCGCAAGCGGCGATGGGCGGGGTTCAAGCCTTGCGCAGATGACAAAGCTTCTGATTCTGACTAGGACATCCTCCTTGATATATCTGACAAGTTTCGCGATCATTGGACAAACAGGTGTGGAGTTACAGCCTTTTCTATGTTAAGCCACGCCCATTTCGGGCGTTTATGGCGCCCCCTTTTGGTCGAATTGCACAAAATTTGACACACATGGTCTAGGATGGTCTCCGAAGACCTCCTGCAAGTTTCGTGAAGATTCCTTAATCGGTCATGAAGTTATGACAATTTAGCTGTGAGGCAACGCCCCTCTCAACTTTAACGATCAATATCTCCGAAACTAAAGTAGCTTTCAAAAATCCACCAATCACGATTGTAGAGCTTGCTCCATAGATGCTTCCTGTCGATTCTAGTGGAAATCGGTCCAACGGTCTAGGAGGAGATGCAAAAAATGTGTTTTCCAAACTTTTCCAAATATCTCAAAAACTTTCCAGGCGGACATTGAGGGTCCTTATGGCAAATTTGTAGAGCAGGTCCACCTGAACATCTGGAAAAAAAAAGTTTGAAAATCGGACCAACGGCGTGGAAGTTATGGCCTTTAACGTAAAACCGTCGATTATAGCGCCACCTTCAGGCCGATTCGAAAAATCTTTTTTGAGCACCTACCTGCCAACAATATCTGTCATTTGGCCAAATGTCAGGTCTCTACCATTTACCAACTCACGGGAATTTGCGTTGGGGCAGATGAAAAAGAAGAAGAATAATAATAATAAACCAGCACAAAAACAATAGGGTTTCAGCCCCTTCGGGGCTTGAACCCCTAATAATAAACCGGGTGAAAAACAATAGGGTTTCAGCCCCTTCAGGGCTTGAACCCCTAAATATAGCCGCAAGCGGCGATGGGCGGGGTTCAAGCCTTGCGCAGATGACAAACCTTCTGATTCTGACTAGGACATCCTCCTTGATATATCTGACAAGTTTTGCGATCATTGGACAAACAGGTGTGGAGTTACAGCCTTTTTAATGTTAAGCCACGGCCATTTCTGGCGTTTATGGCGCCCCCTTTTGGTCGAATTGCACAAAATTTGACACACATGGTCTAGGATGGTCTCCGAAGACCTCCTGCAAGTTTCGTGAAGATTCCTTAATCGGTCATGAAGTTATGACAATTTAGCTGTGAGGCCACGCCCCTCTCAACTTTAACGATCAATATCTCCGAAACTAAAGTAGCTTTCAAAAATCCACCAATCACGATTGTAGAGCTTGCTCCATAGATGCTTCCTGGCGAGTCTGGTGCAAATCGGTTCAACGGTCTAGGAGGAGATGCAAAAAATGTGTTTTCCAAACTTTTCCAAATATCTCAAAAACTTTCCAGGCGGACATTGAGGGTCCTTATGGCAAATTTGTAGAGCAGGTCCACCTGAACATCTGGAAAAAAAAAGTTTGAAAATCGGACCAACGGCGTGGAAGTTATGGCCTTTAACGTAAAACCGTCGATTATAGCGCCACCTTCAGGCCAATTCGAAAAATCTTTCTTGAGCAGCTACCTGCCACCAATATCTGTCATTGGGCCAAATGTCAGGTCTCTACCATTTACCAACTCACGGGAATTTGCGTCGGGGCAGATGAAAAACAGCAAGAATAATAATAAACCGAGTGAAAAACAATAGGGTTTCAGCCCCTTCAGGGCTTGAACCCCTAATAATAATAATAATAATAATAAACCGGGTGAAAAACAATAGGGTTTCAGCCCCTTCAGGGCTTGAACCCCTAATAAATGGGAAACGGAAGGTGCGATGGTGATTCCGCACGGGCCTCCTAAAGCTACTTTTCCACCCCGAGTCCAACGCCGCCATCCCTGAGCCTCTACGAGTTACGGTTGCGGAGATAGGTTGCTGTAGCGCCCCCCATAGGCAAACAATAGCGCCTCCTACAGGCCAAATGACACTTTCTTTTCTGAAATCAGCTCAGAAGTGTCAAGTGTCATACAAGAAGGAAGGCTGGCCATAATGGCAATGAATCAGCACTTCCTGCTGCCCTTCAAAATCAAACAATTTAGAAGGTACAGGTACTGAATGCTGCTATAGCGCCCCCTTTTGGTGGAATTGCACCAAATTTGACACGCATGGTCTGGGATGGTCTCCGAAGACCTCCTGCAAGTTTCGTGAAGATTCCTTAATCGGTCATGAAGTAATGACAATTTAGCTGTGAGGCCACGCCCCTCACAACTTTAACGATCAATATCTCCGAAACTAAAGTAGATTTCAAAAATTCCAAATTCAGGATTGTAGAGCTTGCTCCAAAGATGCTTCCTGGAGATTCTAGTGCAAATCGGTCAAACGGTCTAGGAGGAGATGCAAAAAATGTGTTTTCCAAACTTTTCCAAATATCTCAAAAACTTTCCAGGCGGACATTGAGGGTCCTTATGGCAAATTTGTAGAGCAGGTCCACCTGAACATCTGGAAAAAAAAAGTTTGAAAATCGGACCAACGGCGTGGAAGTTATGGCCTTTAACGTAAAACCGTCGATTATAGCGCCACCTTCAGGCCAATTCGAAAAATCTTTCTTGAGCAGCTACCTGCCACCAATATCTGTCATTGGGCCAAATGTCAGGTCTCTACCATTTACCAACTCACGGGAATTTGCGTCGGGGCAGATGAAAAACAGCAAGAAATATAGCCGCAAGCGGCGATGGGCGGGGTTCAAGCCTTGCGCAGATGACAAACCTTCTGATTCTGACTAGGACATCCTCCTTGATATATCTGCCAAGTTTCGCGATCATTGGACAAACAGGTGTGGAGTTACAGCCTTTTTTATGTTAAGCCACGCCCATTTCTGGCATTTATGGCGCCCCCTTTTGGTGGAATTGCACCAAATTTGACACACATGGTCTGGGATGGTCTCCGAAGACCTCCTGCAAGTTTCGTGAAGATTCCTTAATCGGTCATGAAGTTATGACAATTTAGCTGTGAGGCCACGCCCCTCTCAACTTTAACGATCAATATCTCCAAAACTAAAGTAGCTTTCAAAAATCCACCAATCACGATTGTAGAGCTTGCTCCATAGATGCTTCCTGGCGATGGTGGTGCAAATCGGTCCAACGGTCTAGGAGGAGATGTCAAAAATGTGTTTTCCAAACTTTTCCAAATATCTCAAAAACTTTCCAGGCGGACATTGAGGGTCCTTATGGCAAATTTGTAGAGCAGGTCCACCTGAACATCTGGAAAAAAAAAGTTTGAAAATCGGACCAACGGCGTGGAAGTTATGGCCTTTAACGTAAAACTGTCGATTATAGCGCCACCTTCAGGCCGATTCGAAAAATCTTTCTTGAGCAGCTACCAGCCAACAATATCTGTCATTGGGCCAAATGTCAGGTCTCTACCATTTACCAACTCACGGGAATTTGCGTCGGGGCAGATGAACAATAATAACGAGAATAATAATAAACCGGGTGAAAAACAATAGGGTTTCAGCCCCTTCAGGGCTTGAACCCCTAAATATAGCCGCAAGCGGCGATGGGCGGGGTTCAAGCCTTGCGCAGATGACAAAGCTTCTGATTCTGACTAGGACATCCTCCTTGATATATCTGACAAGTTTCGCGATCATTGGACAAACAGGTGTGGAGTTACAGCCTTTTTTATGTTAAGCCACGCCCATTTCTGGCGTTTATGGCGCCCCCTTTTGGTCGAATTGCACAAAATTTGACACACATGGTCTAGGATGGTCTCCGAAGACCTCCTGCAAGTTTCGTGAAGATTCCTTAATCGGTCATGAAGTTATGACAATTTAGCTGTGAGGCCACGCCCTCTCACAACTTTAACGATCAATATCTCCGAAACTAAAGTAGATTTCAAAAATTCCAAATTCAGGATTGTAGAGCTTGCTCCATAGATGCTTCCTGTCGATTCTAGTGGAAATCGGTCCAACGGTCTAGGAGGAGATGCAAAAAATGTGTTTTCCAAACTTTTCCAAATATCTCAAAAACTTTCCAGGCGGACATTGAGGGTCCTTATGGCAAATTTGTAGAGCAGGTCCACCTGAACATCTGGAAAAAAAAAGTTTGAAAATCGGACCAACGGCGTGGAAGTTATGGCCTTTAACGTAAAATCTTCAATTATAGCGCCACCTTCAGGCCAATTCGAAAAAAAAAATTTGAGCACCTACCAGCCAACAATATCTGTCATTGGGCCAACTTTCAGGTCTCTACCATTTACCAACTCACGGGAATTTGCGTCGGAGCAGATGAACAAGAATAATAATAAACCAGAGGAAAAACAATAGGGTTTCAGCCCCTTCAGGGCTTGAACCCCTAATAATAATAAACCGAGTGAAAAACAATAGGGTTTCAGCCCCTTCAGGGCTTGAACCCCTAATAAACCGGGTGAAAAACAATAGGGTTTCAGCCCCTTCAGGGCTTGAACCCCTAATAAATGGGAAACGGAAGGTGCGATGGTGATTCCGCACGGGCCTCCTAAAGCTACTTTTCCACCCCGAGTCCAACGCCGCCATCCCTGAGCCTCTACGAGTTACGGTTGCGGAGATACGTTGCTGTAGCGCCCCCCATAGGCAAACAATAGCGCCCCCTACAGGCCAAATGACACTTTCTTTTCTGAAATCAGCTCAGAAGTGTCAAGTGTCATACAAGAAGGAAGGCTGGCCATAATGGCAATGAATCTGCACTTCCTGCCGCCCTTCAAAATCAAACAATTTAGAAGGTACAGGTACTGAATGCTGCTATAGCGCCCCCTTTTGGTCGAATTGCACCAAATTTGACACGCATGGTCTAGGATGGTCTCCGAAGACCTCCTGCAAGTTTCGTGAAGATTCCTTAATCGGTCATGAAGTTATGACAATTTAGCTGTGAGGCCACGCCCCTCTCAACTTTAACGATCAATATCTCCGAAACTAAAGTAGATTTCAAAAATTCCAAATTCAGGATTGTAGAGCTTGCTCCATAGATGCTTCCTGTCGATTCTAGTGGAAATCGGTCACACGGTCTAGGAGGAGATGCAAAAAATGTGTTTTCCAAACTTTTCCAAATATCTCAAAAACTTTCCAGGCGGACATTGAGGGTCCTTATGGCAAATTTGTAGAGCAGGTCCACCTGAACATCTGGAAAAAAAAAGTTTGAAAATCGGACCAACGGCGTGGAAGTTATTGCCTTTAACGTAAAACCGTCGATTATAGCGCCACCTTCAGGCCGATTCGAAAAATCTTTCTTGAGCAGCTACCTGCCAACAATATCTGTCATTGGGCCAAATGTCAGGTCTCTACCATTTACCAACTCACGGGAATTTGCGTTGGGGCAGATGAACAAGAATAATAATAATAAACCGGGTGAAAAACAATAGGGTTTCAGCCCCTTCAGGGCTTGAACCCCTAATAAATGGGAAACGGAAGGTGCGATGGTGATTCCGCACGGGCCTCCTAAAGCTACTTTTCCACCCCGAGTCCAACGCCGCCATCCCTGAGCCTCTACGAGTTACGGTTGCGGAGATACGTTGCTGTAGCGCCCCCCATAGGCAAACAATAGCGCCCCCTACAGGCCAAATGACACTTTCTTTTCTGAAATCAGCTCAGAAGTGTCAAGTGTCATACAAGAAGGAAGGCTGGCCATAATGGCAATGAATCTGCACTTCCTGCCGCCCTTCAAAATCAAACAATTTAGAAGGTACAGGTACTGAATGCTGCTATAGCGCCCCCTTTTGGTGGAATTGCACCAAATTTGACACGCATGGTCTGGGATGGTCTCCGAAGACCTCCTGCAAGTTTCGTGAAGATTCCTTAATCGGTCATGAAGTAATGACAGTTTAGCTGTGAGGCCACGCCCTCTCACAACTTTAACGATCAATATCTCCGAAACTAAAGTAGATTTCAAAAATTCCAAATTCAGGATTGTAGAGCTTGCTCCATAGATGCTTCCTGTCGATTCTAGTGGAAATCGGTCCAACGGTCTAGGAGGAGATGCAAAAAATGTGTTTTCCAAACTTTTCCAAATATCTCAAAAACTTTCCAGGCGGACATTGAGGGTCCTTATGGCAAATTTGTAGAGCAGGTCCACCTGAACATCTGGAAAAAAAAAGTTTGAAAATCGGACCAACGGCGTGGAAGTTAAGGCCTTTAACGTAAAACCGTCGATTATAGCGCCACCTTCAGGCCGATTCGAAAAATCTTTTTTGAGCACCTACCAGCCCACACTATCTGTCATTGGGCCAGGTTTCAGGTCTCTACCATTTACCAACTCACGGGAATTTGCGTTGGGGCAGATGAACAAGAATAATAAATATAGCCGCAAGCGGCGATGGGCGGGGTTCAAGCCTTGCGCAGATGACAAAGCTTCTGATTCTGACTAGGACATCCTCCTTGATATATCTAACAAGTTTCGCGATCATTGGACAAAATAGGTGTGGAGTTACAGCCTTTTTTATGTTAAGCCACGCCCATTTCTGGCGTTTATGGCGCCCCCTTTTGGTGGAATTGCACCAAATTTGACACGCATGGTCTGGGATGGTCTCCGAAGACCTCCTGCAAGTTTCGTGAAGATTCCTTCATCGGTCATGAAGTTATGACAATTTAGCTGTGAGGCCACGTCCCTCTCAACTTTAACGATCAATATCTCCGAAACTAAAGTAGCTTTCAAAAATCCACCAATCACGATTGTAGAGCTTGCTCCATAGATGCTCCCTTGCGATTCTAGTGCAAATCGGTCCAACGGTCTAGGAGGAGATGCAAAAAATGTGTTTTCCAAACTTTTCCAAATATCTCAAAAACTTTCCAGGCGGACATTGAGGGTCCTTATGGCAAATTTGTAGAGCAGGTCCACCTGAACATCTGGAAAAAAAAAAGTTTGAAAATCGGACCAACGGCGTGGAAGTTATTGCCTTTAACGTAAAACCGTCGATTATAGCGCCACCTTCAGGCCGATTCGAAAAATCTTTCTTGAGCAGCTACCTGCCAACAATATCTGTCATTGGGCCAAATGTCAGGTCTCTACCATTTACCAACTCACGGGAATTTGCGTTGGGGCAGATGAACAAGAATAATAATAATAAACCGGGTGAAAAACAATAGGGTTTCAGCCCCTTCAGGGCTTGAACCCCTAAATATAGCCGCAAGCGGCGATGGGCGGGGTTCAAGCCTTGCGCAGATGACAAAGCTTCTGATTCTGACTAGGACATCCTCCTTGATATATCTGACAAGTTTCGCGATCATTGGACAAACAGGTGTGGAGTTACAGCCTTTTTTATGTTAAGCCACGCCCATTTCTGGCGTTTATGGCGCCCCCTTTTGGTCGAATTGCACAAAATTTGACACACATGGTCTAGGATGGTCTCCGAAGACCTCCTGCAAGTTTCGTGAAGATTCCTTAATCGGTCATGAAGTTATGACAATTTAGCTGTGAGGCCACGCCCTCTCACAAATTTAACGATCAATATCTCCGAAACTAAAGTAGATTTCAAAAATCCACCAATCACGATTGTAGAGCTTGCTCCATAGATGCTTCCTGTCGATTCTAGTGCAAATCGGTCCAACGGTCTAGGAGGAGATGCAAAAAATGTGTTTTCCAAACTTTTCCAAATATCTCAAAAACTTTCCAGGCGGACCTTGAGGAAACTGGGGGGTACTTTGAAGAGCAGGTTCACCTGAACATCTGGAAAAAAAAAGTTTGAAAATCGGACCAACGGCGTGGAAGTTATGGCCTTTCAAAGTTTGAAATTTGAACCCCTAATTATAGCGCCCCCATTAGGCCGATTCACAAAATATTTCTGGAGCATCTAGGAACCAACCATATCTGTCAGTGGGCCAAATCTCATGTCTCTGCAGTATACCAACTCACGGGAATTTGCAATGAGGCAGAGAGGAAAAGAAAAAATAAACCATAATATAGCCGCAAGCGGCGATGGGCGGGGTTCAAGCCTTGCGCAGATGACAAAGCTTCTGATTCTGACTAGGACATCCTCCTTGATATATCTGACAAGTTTCGCGATCATTGGACAAACAGGTGGGGAGTTACAGCCTTTTTTGTGTTAAGCCACGCCCATTTCTGGCGTTTATGGCGCCCCCTTTTGGTCGAATTGCACAAAATTTGACACACATGGTCTAGGATGGTCTCCGAAGACCTCCTGCAAGTTTCGTGAAGATTCCTTAATCGGTCATGAAGTTATGACAATTTAGCTGTGAGGCCACGCCCTCTCACAACTTTAACGATCAATATCTCCGAAACTAAAGTAGATTTCAAAAATTCCAAATTCAGGATTGTAGAGCTTGCTCCATAGATGCTTCCTGTCGATTCTAGTGGAAATCGGTCCAACGGTCTAGGAGGAGATGCAAAAAATGTGTTTTCCAAACTTTTCCAAATATCTCAAAAACTTTCCAGGCGGACATTGAGGGTCCTTATGGCAAATTTGTAGAGCAGGTCCACCTGAACATCTGGAAAAAAAAAGTTTGAAAATCGGACCAACGGCGTGGAAGTTATGGCCTTTAACGTAAAACCGTCGATTATAGCGCCACCTTCAGGCCGATTCGAAAAATCTTTTTTGAGCACCTACCTGCCAACAATATCTGTCATTTGGCCAAATGTCAGCTGTCTACCATTTACTAACTCACGGGAATTTGCGTTGGGGCAGATGAACAACAAGAAGAATAATAATAATAATAAACCGGCACAAAAACAATAGGGTTTCAGCCCCTTCAGGGCTTGAACCCCTAAATATAGCCGCAAGCGGCGATGGGCGGGGTTCAAGCCTTGCGCAGATGACAAAGCTTCTGATTCTGACTAGGACATCCTCCTTGATATATCTGACAAGTTTCGCGATCATTGGACAAACAGGTGTAGAGTTACAGCCTTTTTTATGTTAAGCCACGCCCATTTCTGGCGTTTATGGCGCCCCCTTTTGGTCGAATTGCACAAAATTTGACACACATGGTCTAGGATGGTCTCCGAAGACCTCCTGCAAGTTTCGTGAAGATTCCTTAATCGGTCATGAAGTTATGACAATTTAGCTGTGAGGCCACGCCCCTCTCAACTTTAACGATCAATATCTCCGAAACTAAAGTAGCTTTCAAAAATCCACCAATAACGATTGTAGAGCTTGCTCCATAGATGCTTCCTGGCGAGTCTGGTGCAAATCGGTTCAACGGTCTAGGAGGAGATGCAAAAAATGTGTTTTCCAAACTTTTCCAAATATCTCAAAAACTTTCCAGGCGGACATTGAGGGTCCTTATGGCAAATTTGTAGAGCAGGTCCACCTGAACATCTGGGAAAAAAAAGTTTGAAAATCGGACCAACGGCGTGGAAGTTATGGCCTTTAACGTAAAACCGTGGATTATAGCGCCACCTTCAGGCCGATTCAAAAAATCTTTCTTGAGCAGCTACCTGCCAACATTATCGGTCATTGGGCCAAATCTCAGGTCTCTGCCATTTACCAACTCACGGGAATTTGCGTCGGAGCAGATGAACAAGAATAATAAATATAGCCGCAAGCGGCGATGGGCGGGGTTCAAGCCTTGCGCAGATGACAAAGCTTCTGATTCTGACTAGGACATCCTCCTTGATATATCTGACAAGTTTCGCGATCATTGGACAAACAGGTGTGGAGTTACAGCCTTTTTTATGTTAAGCCACGCCCATTTCTGGCGTTTATGGCGCCCCCTTTTGGTCGAATTGCACAAAATTTGACACGCATGGTCTGGGATGGTCTCCGAAGACCTCCTGCAAGTTTCGTGAAGATTCCTTAATCGGTCATGAAGTTATGACAATTTAGCTGTGAGGCCACGCCCCTCTCAACTTTAACGATCAATATCTCCGAAACTAAAGTAGCTTTCAAAAATCCACCAATCACGATTGTAGAGCTTGCTCCATAGATGCTTCCTGGCGAGTCTGGTGCAAATCGGTCCAACGGTCTAGGAGGAGATGCAAAAAATGTGTTTTCCAAACTTTTCCAAATATCTCAAAAACTTTCCAGGCGGACATTGAGGGTCCTTATGGCAAACTTGTAGAGCAGGTTCACCTGAACATCTGGAAAAAAAAAGTTTGAAAATCGGACCAACGGCGTGGAAGTTAAGGCCTTTAACGTAAAACCTTCAATTATAGCGCCACCTTCAGGCCGATTCAAAAAATCTTTTTTGAGCACCTACCAGCCACCAATATCTGTCATTGGGCCAACTGTCAGGTCTCTACCATTTACCAACTCACGGGAATTTGCATCGGGGCAGATGAACAATAATAACGAGAATAATAAACCGGGTGAAAAACAATAGGGTTTCAGCCCCTTCAGGGCTTGAACCCCTAATAATAAACCGGGTGAAAAACAATAGGGTTTCAGCCCCTTCAGGGCTTGAACCCCTAAATATAGCCGCAAGCGGCGATGGGCGGGGTTCAAGCCTTGCACAGATGACAAAGCTTCTGATTCTGACTAGGACATCCTCCTTGATATATCTGACAAGTTTCGCGATCATTGGACAAACAGGTGTGGAGTTACAGCCTTTTTTATGTTAAGCCACGCCCATTTCTGGCGTTTATGGCGCCCCCTTTTGGTGGAATTGCACCAAATTTGACACGCATAGTCTGGGATGGTCTCCGAAGACCTCCTGCAAGTTTCGTGAAGATTCCTTAATCGGTCATGAAGTTATGACAATTTAGCTGTGAGGCCACGCCCCTCTCAACTTTAACGATCAATATCTCCGAAACTAAAGTAGCTTTCAAAAATCCACCAATCACGATTGTAGAGCTTGCTCCATAGATGCTTCCTGGTGAGTCTGGTGCAAATCGGTCCAACGGTCTAGGAGGAGATGCAAAAAATGTGTTTTCCAAACTTTTCCAAATATCTCAAAAACTTTCCAGGCGGACATTGAGGGTCCTTATGGCAAACTTGTAGAGCAGGTTCACCTGAACATCTGGAAAAAAAAAGTTTGAAAATCGGACCAACGGCGTGGAAGTTATGGCCTTTAACGTAAAATCTTCAATTATAGCGCCACCTTCAGGCCAATTCGAAAAATATTTTTTGAGCACCTACCAGCCAACAATATCTGTCATTGGGCCAACTTTCAGCTTTCTACCATTTACCAACTCACGGGAATTTGCATCGGGGCAGATGAAAAACAGCAAGAATAATAATAATAAACCGGCACAAAAACAATAGGGTTTCAGCCCCTTCAGGGCTTGAACCCCTAAATATAGCCGCAAGCGGCGATGGGCGGGGTTCAAGCCTTGCGCAGATGACAAAGCTTCTGATTCTGACTAGGACATCCTCCTTGATATATCTGACAAGTTTTGCGATCATTGGACAAACAGGTGTGGAGTTACAGCCTTTTTTATGTTAAGCCACGCCCATTTCTGGCGTTTATGGCGCCCCCTTTTGGTCGAATTGCACAAAATTTGACACACATGGTCTAGGATGGTCTCCGAAGACCTCCTGCAAGTTTCGTGAAGATTCCTTAATCGGTCATGAAGTTATGACAATTTAGCTGTGAGGCCACGCCCCTCTCAACTTTAACGATCAATATCTCCGAAACTAAATTAGCTTTCAAAAATCCACCAATCACGATTGTAGAGCTTGCTCCATAGATGCTTCCTGGCGAGTCTGGTGCAAATCGGTGCAACGGTCTAGGAGGAGATGTCAAAAATGTGTTTTCCAAACTTTTCCAAATATCTCAAAAACTTTCCAGGCGGACATTGAGGGTCCTTATGGCAAATTTGTAGAGCAGGTCCACCTGAACATCTGGAAAAAAAAAGTTTGAAAATCGGACCAACGGCGTGGAAGTTATCACCTTTAACGTTAAACCTTCGATTATAGCGCCACCTTCAGGCCGATTCGAAAAATCTTTTTTGAGCACCTACCAGCCAACAATATCTGTCATTGGGCCAAATGTGAGGTCTCTACCATTTACCAACTCACGGGAATTTGCGTTGGGGCAGATGAACAAGAACGGGAATAATAATAATAATAATAAATATAGCCGCAAGCGGCGATGGGCGGGGTTCAAGCCTTGCGCAGATGACAAAGCTTCTGATTCTGACTAGGACATCCTCCTTGATATATCTGACAAGTTTTGCGATCATTGGACAAACAGGTGTGGAGTTACAGCCTTTTTTATGTTAAGCCACGCCCATTTCTGGCGTTTATGGCGCCCCCTTTTGGTGGAATTGCACCAAATTTGACACGCATGGTCTGGGATGGTCTCCGAAGACCTCCTGCAAGTTTCGTGAAGATTCCTTAATCGGTCATGAAGTTATGACAATTTAGCTGTGAGGCCACGCCCCTCTCAACTTTAGCGATCAATATCTCCAAAACTAAAGTAGCTTTCAAAAATCCACCAATCACGATTGTAGAGCTTGCTCCATAGATGCTTCCTGGCGATGGTGGTGCAAATCGGTCCAACGGTCTAGGAGGAGATGTCAAAAATGTGTTTTCCAAACTTTTCCAAATATCTCAAAAACTTTCCAGGCGGACATTGAGGGTCCTTATGGCAAATTTGTAGAGCAGGTCCACCTGAACATCTGGAAAAAAAAAGTTTGAAAATCGGACCAACGGCGTGGAAGTTAAGGCCTTTAACGTAAAACCATCGATTATAGCGCCACCTTCAGGCCGATTCGAAAAATCTTTTTTGAGCACCTACCAGCCAACAATATCTGTCATTGGGCCAAATGTGAGGTCTCTACCATTTACCAACTCACGGGAATTTGCGTTGGGGCAGATGAACAATAATAACAAGAATAAATATAGCCGCAAGCGGCGATGGGCGGGGTTCAAGCCTTGCGCAGATGACAAAGCTTCTGATTCTGACTAGGACATCCTCCTTGATATATCTGACAAGTTTCGCGATCATTGGACAAACAGGTGTGGAGTTACAGCCTTTTTTATGTTAAGCCACGCCCATTTCTGGCGTTTATGGCGCCCCCTTTTGGTCGAATTGCACAAAATTTGACACACATGGTCTAGGATGGTCTCCGAAGACCTCCTGCAAGTCTCGTGAAGATTCCTTAATCGGTCATGAAGTTATGACAATTTAGCTGTGAGGCCACGCCCCTCTCAACTTTAACGATCAATATCTCCGAAACTAAAGTAGCTTTCAAAAATCCACCAATCACGATTGTAGAGCTTGCTCCATAGATGCTTCCTGTCGATTCTAGTGCAAATCGGTCCAACGGTCTAGGAGGAGATGCAAAAAATGTGTTTTCCAAACTTTTCCAAATATCTCAAAAACTTTCCAGGCGGACATTGAGGGTCCTTATGGCAAACTTGTAGAGCAGGTTCACCTGAACATCTGGAAAAAAAAAGTTTGAAAATCGGACCAACGGCGTGGAAGTTAAGGCCTTTCAAAGTTTGAAATTTGAACCCCTAATTATAGCGCCCCCATCAGGCCGATTCACAAAATATTTCTGGAGCATCTAGGAACCAACCATATCTGTCAGTGGGCCAAATCTTATGTCTCTGCAGTATACCAACTCACGGGAATTTGCAATGAGGCAGAGAGGAAAAGAAAAAATAAACCATAATATAGCCGCAAGCGGCGATGGGCGGGGTTCAAGCCTTGGCAGATGACAAAGCTTCTGATTCTGACTAGGACATCCTCCTTGATATATCTGACAAGTTTTGCGATCATTGGACAAACAGGTGTGGAGTTACAGCCTTTTTTATGTTAAGCCACGCCCATTTCTGGCGTTTATGACGCCCCCTTTTGGTCGAATTGCACCAAATTTGACACGCATGGTCTGGGATGGTCTCTGAAGACCTCCTGCAAGTTTCGTGAAGATTCCTTAATCGGTCATGAAGTTATGACAATTTAGCTGTGAGGCCACGCCCCTCTCAACTTTAACGATCAATATCTCCGAAACTAAAGTAGCTTTTAAAAATCCAAAAATCACGATTGTAGAGCTTGCTCCATAGATGCTTCCTGGCGAGTCTGGTGCAAATCGGTCCAACGGTCTAGGAGGAGATGTCAAAAATGTGTTTTCCAAACTTTTCCAAATATCTCAAAAACTTTCCAGGCGGACATTGAGGGTCCTTATGGCAAATTTGTAGAGCAGGTCCACCTGAACATCTGGGAAAAAAAAGTTTGAAAATCGGACCAACGGCGTGGAAGTTATGGCCTTTAACGTAAAACCATCGATTATAGCGCCACCTTCAGGCCGATTCGAAAAATCTTTCTTGAGCAGCTACCTGCCAACAATATCTGTCATTGGGCCAAATCTCAGGTCTCTACCATTTACCAACTCACGGGAATTTGGGAATTTGCGTCGGGGCAGATGAACAAGAATAATAATAATAATAATAAACCAGAGGAAAAACAATAGGGTTTCAGCCCCTTCGGGGCTTGAACCCCTAAATATAGCCGCAAGCGGCGATGGGCGGGGTTCAAGCCTTGCGCAGATGACAAAGCTTCTGATTCTGACTAGGACATCCTCCTTGATATATCTGACAAGTTTCGCGATCATTGGACAAACAGGTGTGGAGTTACAGCCTTTTCTATGTTAAGCCACGCCCATTTCGGGCGTTTATGGCGCCCCCTTTTGGTCGAATTGCACAAAATTTGACACACATGGTCTAGGATGGTCTCCGAAGACCTCCTGCAAGTTTCGTGAAGATTCCTTAATCGGTCATGAAGTTATGACAATTTAGCTGTGAGGCAACGCCCCTCTCAACTTTAACGATCAATATCTCCGAAACTAAAGTAGCTTTCAAAAATCCACCAATCACGATTGTAGAGCTTGCTCCATAGATGCTTCCTGTCGATTCTAGTGGAAATCGGTCCAACGGTCTAGGAGGAGATGCAAAAAATGTGTTTTCCAAACTTTTCCAAATATCTCAAAAACTTTCCAGGCGGACATTGAGGGTCCTTATGGCAAATTTGTAGAGCAGGTCCACCTGAACATCTGGAAAAAAAAAGTTTGAAAATCGGACCAACGGCGTGGAAGTTATGGCCTTTAACGTAAAACCGTCGATTATAGCGCCACCTTCAGGCCGATTCGAAAAATCTTTTTTGAGCACCTACCTGCCAACAATATCTGTCATTTGGCCAAATGTCAGGTCTCTACCATTTACCAACTCACGGGAATTTGCGTTGGGGCAGATGAAAAAGAAGAAGAATAATAATAATAAACCAGCACAAAAACAATAGGGTTTCAGCCCCTTCGGGGCTTGAACCCCTAATAATAAACCGGGTGAAAAACAATAGGGTTTCAGCCCCTTCAGGGCTTGAACCCCTAAATATAGCCGCAAGCGGCGATGGGCGGGGTTCAAGCCTTGCGCAGATGACAAACCTTCTGATTCTGACTAGGACATCCTCCTTGATATATCTGACAAGTTTTGCGATCATTGGACAAACAGGTGTGGAGTTACAGCCTTTTTAATGTTAAGCCACGGCCATTTCTGGCGTTTATGGCGCCCCCTTTTGGTCGAATTGCACAAAATTTGACACACATGGTCTAGGATGGTCTCCGAAGACCTCCTGCAAGTTTCGTGAAGATTCCTTAATCGGTCATGAAGTTATGACAATTTAGCTGTGAGGCCACGCCCCTCTCAACTTTAACGATCAATATCTCCGAAACTAAAGTAGCTTTCAAAAATCCACCAATCACGATTGTAAAGCTTGCTCCATAGATGCTTCCTGGCGAGTCTGGTGCAAATCGGTGCAACGGTCTAGGAGGAGATGTCAAAAATGTGTTTTCCAAACTTTTCCAAATATCTCAAAAACTTTCCAGGCGGACCTTGAGGAAACTGGGGGGTACTTTGAAGAGCAAGATCACCTGAACGTGTGGAAAAAAGTTGTTTGAAAATCGGACAAACGGCGTGGAAGTTATGGCCTTTCAAAGTTTGAAATTTGAACGCCTAATTATAGCGCCCCCATCAGGCCGATTCACTAAATATTTCTGGAGTATCTAGGAACCAACCATATCTGTCAGTGGGCCAAATCTCATGTCTCTGCAGTATACCAACTCACGGGAATTTGCAATGAGGCAGAGAGGAAAAGAAAAAATAAACCATAATATAGCCGCAAGCGGCGATGGGCGGGGTTCAAGCCTTGCGCAGATGACAAAGCTTCTGATTCTGACTAGGACATCCTCCTTGATATATCTGACAAGTTTCGCGATCATTGGACAAACAGGTGTGGAGTTACAGCCTTTTTTATGTTAAGCCACGCCCATTTCTGGCGTTTATGGCGCCCCCTTTTGGTCGAATTGCACAAAATTTGACACACATGGTCTAGGATGGTCTCCGAAGACCTCCTGCAAGTCTTGTGAAGATTCCTTAATCGGTCATGAAGTTATGACAATTTAGCTGTGAGGCCACGCCCCTCTCAAATTTAACGATCAATATCTCCGAAACTAAAGTAGCTTTCAAAAATCCACCAATCACGATTGTAGAGCTTGCTCCATAGATGCTTCCTGGCGAGTCTGGTGCAAATCGGTGCAACGGTCTAGGAGGAGATGTCAAAAATGTGTTTTCCAAACTTTTCCAAATATCTCAAAAACTTTCCAGGCGGACCTTGAGGAAACTGGGGGGTACTTTGAAGAGCAGGATCACCTGAACGTGTGGAAAAAAGTTGTTTGAAAATCGGACAAACGGCGCGGAAGTTATGGCCTTTCAAAGTTTGAAATTTGAACCCCTAATTATAGCGCCCCCATCAGGCCGATTCACAAAATATTTCTGGAGCATCTAGGAACCAACCATATCTGTCAGTGGGCCAAATCTCATGTCTCTGCAGTATACCAACTCACGGGAATTTGCAATGAGGCAGAGAGGAAAATAAAAAATAAACCATAATATAGCCGCAAGCGGCGATGGGCGGGGTTCAAGCCTTGCGCAGATGACAAAGCTTCTGATTCTGACTAGGACATCCTCCTTGATATATCTGACAAGTTTCGCGATCATTGGACAAACAGGTGTGGAGTTACAGCCTTTTTTATGTTAAGCCACGCCCATTTCTGGCGTTTATGGCGCCCCCTTTTGGTCGAATTGCACAAAATTTGACACACATGGTCTAGGATGGTCTCCGAAGACCTCCTGCAAGTCTCGTGAAGATTCCTTAATCGGTCATGAAGTTATGCCAATTTAGCTGTGAGGCCACGCCCCTCTCAACTTTAACGATCAATATCTCCGAAACTAAACTAGCTTTCAAAAATCCACCAATCACGATTGTAGAGCTTGCTCCATAGATGCTTCCTGGCGAGTCTGGTGCAAATCGGTGCAACGGTCTAGGAGGAGATGTCAAAAATGTGTTTTCCAAACTTTTCCAAATATCTCAAAAACTTTCCAGGCGGACATTGAGGGTCCTTATGGCAAATTTGTAGAGCAGGTCCACCTGAACATCTGGAAAAAAAAAGTTTGAAAATCGGACCAACGGCGTGGAAGTTATCACCTTTAACGTAAAACCTTCAATTATAGCGCCACCTTCAGGCCGATTCGAAAAATCTTTTTTGAGCACCTACCAGCCAACAATATCTGTCATTGGGCCAAATGTGAGGTCTCTACCATTTACCAACTCACGGGAATTTGCGTTGGGGCAGATGAACAAGAACGGGAATAATAATAATAATAATAAATATAGCCGCAAGCGGCGATGGGCGGGGTTCAAGCCTTGCGCAGATGACAAACCTTCTGATTCTGACTAGGACATCCTCCTTGATATATCTGACAAGTTTTGCGATCATTGGACAAACAGGTGTGGAGTTACAGCCTTTTTAATGTTAAGCCACGGCCATTTCTGGCGTTTATGGCGCCCCCTTTTGGTCGAATTGCACAAAATTTGACACACATGGTCTAGGATGGTCTCCGAAGACCTCCTGCAAGTTTCGTGAAGATTCCTTAATCGGTCATGAAGTTATGACAATTTAGCTGTGAGGCCACGCCCCTCTCAACTTTAACGATCAATATCTCCGAAACTAAAGTAGCTTTCAAAAATCCACCAATCACGATTGTAGAGCTTGCTCCATAGATGCTTCCTGGCGAGTCTGGTGCAAATCGGTGCAACGGTCTAGGAGGAGATGTCAAAAATGTGTTTTCCAAACTTTTCCAAATATCTCAAAAACTTTCCAGGCGGACCTTGAGGAAACTGGGGGGTACTTTGAAGAGCAAGATCACCTGAACGTGTGGAAAAAAGTTGTTTGAAAATCGGACAAACGGCGTGGAAGTTATGGCCTTTCAAAGTTTGAAATTTGAACGCCTAATTATAGCGCCCCCATCAGGCCGATTCACTAAATATTTCTGGAGTATCTAGGAACCAACCATATCTGTCAGTGGGCCAAATCTCATGTCTCTGCAGTATACCAACTCACGGGAATTTGCAATGAGGCAGAGAGGAAAAGAAAAAATAAACCATAATATAGCCGCAAGCGGCGATGGGCGGGGTTCAAGCCTTGCGCAGATGACAAAGCTTCTGATTCTGACTAGGACATCCTCCTTGATATATCTGCCAAGTTTCGCGACCATTGGACAAACAGGTGCAGAGTTACGGCCTTTTTTGTGTTAGGCCACGCCCATTTCTGGCATTTATGGCGCCCCCTTTTGGTCGAATTGCACAAAATTTGACACACATGGTCTAGGATGGTCTCCGAAGACCTCCTGCAAGTTTCGTGAAGATTCCTTAATCGGTCATGAAGTGAGGACAATTTAGCTGTGAGGCCACGCCCCTCTCAACTTTAACGATCAATATCTCCGAAACTAAAGTAGCTTTCAAAAATCCACCAATCACGATTGTAGAGCTTGCTCCATAGATGCTTCCTTGCGAGTCTGGTGCAAATCGGTCCAACGGTCTAGGAGGAGATGCAAAAAATGTGTTTTCCAAACTTTTCCAAATATCTCAAAAACTTTCCAGGCGGACATTGAGGGTCCTTATGGCAAACTTGTAGAGCAGGTCCACCTGAACATCTGGAAAAAAAAAGTTTGAAAATCGGACCAACGGCGTGGAAGTTATGGCCTTTAACGTAAAACCTTCGATTATAGCGCCACCTTCAGGCCGATTCGAAAAATCTTTTTTGAGCACCTACCAGCCAACAATATCTGTCATTGGGCCAAGTTTCAGGTCTCTACCATTTACCAACTCACGGGAATTTGCGTTGAGGCAGATGAAAAACAACAAGAATAATAATAAATATAGCCGCAAGCGGCGATGGGCGGGGTTCAAGCCTTGCGCAGATGACAAAGCTTCTGATTCTGACTAGGACATCCTCCTTGATATATCTGACAAGTTTCGCGATCATTGGACAAACAGGTGTGGAGTTACAGCCTTTTTTATGTTAAGCCACGCCCATTTCTGGCGTTTATGGCGCCCCCTTTTCGTCGAATTGCACAAAATTTGACACACATGGTCTAGGATGGTCTCCGAAGACCTCCTGCAAGTTTCGTGAAGATTCCTTAATCGGTCATGAAGTTATGACAATTTAGCTGTGAGGCCACGCCCTCTCACAACTTTAACGATCAATATCTCCGAAACTAAAGTAGCTTTCAAAAATCCACCAATCACGATTGTAGAGCTTGCTCCATAGATGCTTCCTGGCGATGGTGGTGCAAATCGGTCCAACGGTCTAGGAGGAGATGTCAAAAAGGTGTTTTCCAAACTTTTCCAAATATCTCAAAAACTTTCCAGGCGGACATTGAGGGTCCTTATGGCAAATTTGTAGAGCAGGTCCACCTGAACATCTGGAAAAAAAAAGTTTGAAAATCGGACCAACGGCGTGGAAGTTATGGCCTTTAACGTAAAACCTTCGATTATAGCGCCACCTTCAGGCCGATTCGAAAAATCTTTTTTGAGCACCTACCAGCCAACAATATCTGTCATTGGGCCAAGTTTCATGTCTCTACCATTTACCAACTCACGGGAATTTGCGTTGGGGCAGATGAACAAGAATAATAATAATAATAATAATAATAAATATAGCCGCAAGCGGCGATGGGCGGGGTTCAAGCCTTGCGCAGATGACAAAGCTTCTGATTCTGACTAGGACATCCTCCTTGATATATCTGACAAGTTTCGCGATCATTGGACAAACAGGTGTTGAGTTACAGCCTTTTTTATGTTAAGCCACGCCCATTTCTGGCGTTTATGGCGCCCCCTTTTGGTCGAATTGCACAAAATTTGACACACATGGTCTAGGATGGTCTCCGAAGACCTCCTGCAAGTTTCGTGAAGATTCCTTAATCGGTCATGAAGTTATGACAATTTAGCTGTGAGGCCACGCCCTCTCACAACTTTAACGATCAATATCTCCGAAACTAAAGTAGATTTCAAAAATCCAAAAATCACGATTGTAGAGCTTGCTCCATAGATGCTTCCTGGCGATGTTGGTGCAAATCGGTCCAACGGTCTAGGAGGAGATGCAAAAAATGTGTTTTCCAAACTTTTCCAAATATCTCAAAAACTTTCCAGGCGGACCTTGAGGAAACTGGGGGGTACTTTGAAGAGCAGGTTCACCTGAATATCTGGAAAAAAAAAGTTTGAAAATCGGACCAACGGCATGGAAGTTATGGCCTTTCAAAGTTTGAAATTTGAACCCCTAATTATAGCGCCCCCATCAGGCCGATTCACAAAATATTTCTGGAGCATCTAGGAACCAACCATATCTGTCAGTGGGCCAAATCTCATGTCTCTGCAGTATACCAACTCACGGGAATTTGCAATGAGGCAGAGAGGAAAAGAAAAAATAAACCATAATATAGCCGCAAGCGGCGATGGGCGGGGTTCAAGCCTTGCGCAGATGACAAAGCTTCTGATTCTGACTAGGACATCCTCCTTGATATATCTGACAAGTTTCGCGATCATTGGACAAACAGGTGTGGAGTTACAGCCTTTTTTATGTTAAGCCACGCCCATTTCTGGCGTTTATGGCGCCCCCTTTTGGTCAAATTGCACAAAATTTGACACACATGGTCTAGGATGGTCTCCGAAGACCTCCTGCAAGTTTCGTGAAGATTCCTTAATCGGTCATGAAGTGATGACAATTTAGCTGATAGGCCACGCCCTCTCACAACTTTAACGATCAATATCTCCGAAACGAAAGGAGATTTCAAAGGTTTCAAAAAGCCAGTTTGTAGAGCTTGCTCCATAGATGCTTCCTGGCGATGGTGGTGCAAATCGGTCCAACGGTCTAGGAGGAGATGCAAAAAATGTGTTTTCCAAACTTTTCCAAATATCTCAAAAACTTTCCAGGCGGACATTGAGGGTCCTTATGGCAAATTTGTAGAGCAGGTCCACCTGAACATCTGGAAAAAAAAAGTTTGAAAATCGGACCAACGGCGTGGTAGTTATGGCCTTTAACGTAAAACCGTCGATTATAGCGCCACCTTCAGGCCGATTCGAAAAATCTTTTTTGAGCACCTACCTGCCAACAATATCTGTCATTGGGCCAAATGTCAGGTCTCTACCATTTACCAACTCACGGGAATTTGCGTTGGGGCAGATGAACAAGAAGAAGAAGAATAATAATAATAAACCGGGTGAAAAACAATAGGGTTTCAGCCCCTTCAGGGCTTGAACCCCTAATAATAATAAACCAGCACAAAAACAATAGGGTTTCAGCCCCTTCAGGGCTTGAACCCCTAATAAACCGGCACAAAAACAATAGGGTTTCAGCCCCTTCAGGGCTTGAACCCCTAAATATAGCCGCAAGCGGCGATGGGCGGGGTTCAAGCCTTGCGCAGATGACAAAGCTTCTGATTCTGACTAGGACATCCTCCTTGATATATCTGACAAGTTTCGCGATCATTGGACAAACAGGTGTGGAGTTACAGCCTTTTTTATGTTAAGCCACGCCCATTTCTGGCGTTTATGGCGCCCCCTTTTGGTCGAATTGCACAAAATTTGACACACATGGTCTAGGATGGTCTCCGAAGACCTCCTGCAAGTCTTGTGAAGATTCCTTAATCGGTCATGAAGTTATGACAATTTAGCTGTGAGGCCACGCCCCTCTCAAATTTAACGATCAATATCTCCGAAACTAAAGTAGCTTTCAAAAATCCACCAATCACGATTGTAGAGCTTGCTCCATAGATGCTTCCTGGCGAGTCTGGTGCAAATCGGTGCAACGGTCTAGGAGGAGATGTCAAAAATGTGTTTTCCAAACTTTTCCAAATATCTCAAAAACTTTCCAGGCGGACCTTGAGGAAACTGGGGGGTACTTTGAAGAGCAGGATCACCTGAACGTGTGGAAAAAAGTTGTTTGAAAATCGGACAAACGGCGCGGAAGTTATGGCCTTTCAAAGTTTGAAATTTGAACCCCTAATTATAGCGCCCCCATCAGGCCGATTCACAAAATATTTCTGGAGCATCTAGGAACCAACCATATCTGTCAGTGGGCCAAATCTCATGTCTCTGCAGTATACCAACTCACGGGAATTTGCAATGAGGCAGAGAGGAAAAGAAAAAATAAACCATAATATAGCCGCAAGCGGCGATGGGCGGGGTTCAAGCCTTGCGCAGATGACAAAGCTTCTGATTCTGACTAGGACATCCTCCTTGATATATCTGACAAGTTTCGCGATCATTGGACAAACAGGTGTGGAGTTACAGCCTTTTCTATGTTAAGCCACGCCCATTTCTGGCGTTTATGGCGCCCCCTTTTGGTCGAATTGCACAAAATTTGACACACATGGTCGAGGATGGTCTCCGAAGACCTCCTGCAAGTTTTGTGAAGATTCCTTAATCGGTCATGAAGTTATGACAATTTAGCTGTGAGGCAACGCCCCTCTCAACTTTAACGATCAATATCTCCGAAACTAAAGTAGCTTTCAAAAATCCACCAATCACGATTGTAGAGCTTGCTCCATAGATGCTTCCTGGCGAGGCTGGTGCAAATCGGTTCAACGGTCTAGGAGGAGATGCAAAAAATGTGTTTTCCAAACTTTTCCAAATATCTCAAAAACTTTCCAGGCGGACATTGAGGGTCCTTATGGCAAATTTGTAGAGCAGGTCCACCTGAACATCTGGAAAAAAAAAGTTTGAAAATCGGACCAACGGCGTGGAAGTTAAGGCCTTTAACGTAAAACCATCGATTATAGCGCCACCTTCAGGCCGATTCGAAAAATCTTTTTTGAGCACCTACCTGCCAACAATATCTGTCATTGGGCCAAATGTCAGGTCTCTACCATTTACCAACTCACGGGAATTTGCGTTGGGGCAGATGAACAAGAACGGGAATAATAATAATAAATATAGCCGCAAGCGGCGATGGGCGGGGTTCAAGCCTTGCGCAGATGACAAAGCTTCTGATTCTGACTAGGACATCCTCCTTGATATATCTGCCAAGTTTCGCGATCATTGGACAAACAGGTGTGGAGTTACAGCCTTTTTTATGTTAAGCCACGCCCATTTCTGGCTTTTATGGCGCCCCCTTTTGGTCGAATTGCACAAAATTTGACACACATGGTCTAGGATGGTCTCCGAAGACCTCCTGCAAGTTTCGTGAAGATTCCTTAATCGGTCATAAAGTTATGACAATTTAGCTGATAGGCCACGCCCTCTCACAACTTTAACGATTAATATCTCCGAAACGAAAGGAGATTTCAAAGGTTTCAAAAAGCCAGTTTGTAGAGCTTGCTCCATAGATGCTTCCTGACGATGGTGGTGCAAATCGGTGCAACGGTCTAGGAGGAGATGTCAAAAATGTGTTTTCCAAACTTTTCCAAATATCTCAAAAACTTTCCAGGCGGACCTTGAGGAAACTGGGGGGTACTTTGAAGAGCAGGTTCACCTGAACATCTGGAAAAAAAAAGTTTGAAAATCGGACCAACGGCGTGGAAGTTATGGCCTTTCAAAGTTTGAAATTTGAACCCCTAATTATAGCGCCCCCATCAGGCCGATTCACAAAATATTTCTGGAGCATCTAGGAACCAACCATATCTGTCAGTGGGCCAAATCTCATGTCTCTGCAGTATACCAACTCACGGGAATTTGCAATGAGGCAGAGAGGAAAAGAAAAAATAAACCATAATATAGCCGCAAGCGGCGATGGGCGGGGTTCAAGCCTTGCGCAGATGACAAAGCTTCTGATTCTGACTAGGACATCCTCCTTGATATATCTGACAAGTTTTGCGATCATTGGACAAACAGGTGTGGAGTTACAGCCTTTTTTATGTTAAGCCACGCCCATTTCTGGCGTTTATGGCGCCCCCTTTTGGTCGAATTGCACAAAATTTGACACACATGGTCTAGGATGGTCTCCGAAGACCTCCTGCAAGTTTCGTGAAGATTCCTTAATCGGTCATGAAGTTATGACAATTTAGCTGTGAGGCCACGCCCTCTCACAACTTTAACGATCAATATCTCCGAAACTAAAGTAGATTTCAAAAATCCAAAAATCACGATTGTAGAGCTTGCTCCATAGATGCTTCCTGGCGATGTTGGTGCAAATCGGTCCAACGGTCTAGGAGGAGATGCAAAAAATGTGTTTTCCAAACTTTTCCAAATATCTCAAAAACTTTCCAGGCGGACCTTGAGGAAACTGGGGGGTACTTTGAAGAGCAGGTTCACCTGAACATCTGGAAAAAAAAGTTTGAAAATTGGACCAACGGCGTGGGAGTTATGGCCTTTCAAAGTTTGAAATTTGAACCCCTAATTATAGCGCCCCCATCAGGCCGATTCACAAAATATTTCTGGAGCATCTAGGAACCAACCATATCTGTCAGTGGGCCAAATCTCATGTCTCTGCAGTATACCAACTCACGGGAATTTACAATGAGGCAGAGAGAAAAAGAAAAAATAAACCATAATATAGC